>NC_134355.1:103828174-104128174 GCF_048569485.1 Anomaloglossus baeobatrachus | reverse complement strand
TCTCCACTTTTTCTCCACTTTTTCTCCATTTTTTCTCCACTTTTTCTCCACTTTTTCTCCATTTTTTTCTCCACTTTTTCTCCACTTTTTCTCCATTTGTTCTCCATTTTTTCTCCACTTTTTCTCCACTTTTTCTCCACTTTTTCTCCACTTTTTCTCCACTTTTTCTCCATTTTTTTCTCCACTTTTTCTCCACTTTTTCTCCACTTTTTCTCTATTTTTTTCTCCACTTTTTCTCCACTTTTTCTCCACCTTTTCTCCACTTTTTCTCCACTTTTTCTCAATTTTTTTCTCCACTTTTTCTCCATTTTTTCTCCACTTTTTCTCCATTTTTTTCTCCACTTTTTCTCCACTTTTTCTCCATTTTTTCTCCACTTATTCTCCACTTTTTCTCCACTTTTTCTCCATTTTTATCTCCACTTTTTCTCCACTTTTTCTCCACTTTTTCTCCATTTTTTTCTCCACTTTTTCTCCACTTTTTCTCCACTTTTTCTCCACTTTTTCTCCATTTTTTTCTCCATTTTTTCTCCACTTTTTCTCCACTTTTTCTCCACTTTTTCTCCATTTTTTTCTCCACTTTTTCTCCACTTTTTCTCCACTTTTTCTCCACTTTTTCTCCATTTTTTTCTCCACTTTTTCTCCACTTTTTCTCCACTTTTTCTCCACTTTTTCTCCATTTTTTTTCTCCACTTTTTCTCCATTTTTTTCTCCACTTTTTCTCCACTTTTTCTCCATTTTTTTCTCCACTTTTTCTCCATTTTTTTTCCACTTTTTCTCCACTTTTTCTCCACTTTTTCTCCATTTTTTCTCCATTTTTTCTCCACTTTTTCTCCACTTTTTCTCTATTTTTTCTCCACTTATTCTCCACTTTTTCTCCACTTTTTCTCCGTTCTTTTTCTATGGTTGGTCTACCCATTAGCTCTGCCATGCATACTGTAGCTCTACACCTACTGCACATGTTACTTTATGATTGACATCTCTTTCGTACCAGAGCTGTCTAAGCCTACTCTGACCCCATATTTGTCATTACTATATTGTCCTTGTACTGTATTATGACATTTGTATCATGTGTTTCATTTCTTGCTGTGTTGCAATTTTTTTGCTGCATCCCAATTGTACCTCTACATTGTTCGAGTTTATGTTATTGTTCCCTCACTCTTATGTGATACTGATTATTGTCATTTTTCATGATTACATGCAGATAAGTCCAATCTGACGAAGGCTCAGGCCGAAACGTCATTTGTAACTTGTTTTGGACAAAAACATATATGCTTATGAAAAAAATTTTTTTCTTAATACGGACCAATAAAGAGTGATTTTGCATTACTATCCGTTGTGACTTACTGACTTAGTCTGGGAGATTTAGAGTGCCGAGGTTACTCACTAATTTTATCTATTATTACCTCTGAGCACCTATATACCAGTGAGCAGAGCTTCCTCTACAGTAGTTCTCCTGATTAGGCATGCCCTTACCTCATGAGCAGGTCATTGCAGCTTTGGTAGCAACCATTACAACATGGACTCTGCTGCTGTGGACCCGAGAAGAGTGAGTGCAGATTAATTGCACCCACACTTCTCACATGAAGGGTCCGCACTCCTAGAAAATGGGGGATACGTTCCCTGAGTGTCTCCCCCCCATATTCTAGACGGTCCAGAGTCGTCGTGGGACCCCTTTATTTTTTTTCTTACAATAAATTGGTGAAAGAGGAAATGTTTTGGGGACTGTTTTTTCAAATAAATTTCTTTTGTCGATTTTTTTTTTTGTTAGTACTGACAGTTTATGATGTTGGGTATCTAATAGACGCCATGACATCACAAACTGCTGGGCTTGATCTCAGGTTACTTTACAGCTAGTATCAACCCGATTTATTACCCCGTTTCCCACTGCACCAGGGCACGGGATGAGCTGGGGTGAAGCGCCAGGATTGGCGCATGTAGTGGATGCGCCACGTCTGGGGTGCCTGTGGCCTGCTATTGTTAGGCTGTGAAGGCCCAATAACTATGGACCTTCCCACCCTGAGAATACCAGACCACAGCTGTCCGCTTTACCTTGGCTGGTGATCCAATTTGGGGGGGACCCTACTTTTATTGTGTAAATATTAATATTTATAAAATAATTATAAAAAAGAGCCTGAGGGGACCTCCACATTG
This sequence comes from Anomaloglossus baeobatrachus, assembly GCF_048569485.1. Taxonomy (NCBI): domain Eukaryota; kingdom Metazoa; phylum Chordata; class Amphibia; order Anura; family Aromobatidae; genus Anomaloglossus; species Anomaloglossus baeobatrachus. The sequence goes on along the minus strand of NC_134355.1, from coordinate 104,126,023 downwards.
GATCCCCAACCACGGTAAAGCTGCCAGCTGTGGTTTTCAGGCTACAGCCGTCTGCTTTACCCTAGCTAGCTATCGAAAATGGGGGGACCCAACGTCATTTTTTTTTTAACTATTTTTTAAATAGAAAAAATTAATGGGCTTCCCTGTATTTTGATTGCCAACCAAGGTAACGGCAGGCAGATGGGTGTGGCAACCCAGAGCTGTCTGCTTTATCTGCGCTGAGAATCAAAAATACCGCGGAGCGCTACGTCTTTTTTTTTAAAGATTTATTTTTACAGCACTGTGATGTCCAGCAATCAAAATACAGGGAAGCCCATTTTATTTTTAGTTATTTAAATAAATAATTAAAAAAAATATATATGGGCTCCCGCTGCATTTTTTGTATTGCTAGCTAAGGGTAATCCAAGCAGCTACTGGCTGCTAACCCCCACTGCTTGGTGTTACCTTCACTGGCAATGGAAAATCCAGGGAAGCATTTTTTATTTTTTTTGCCAAAAAACTACAAAAAAAGGACGTGAGCTTCGCCATATTTTTGTATGCTAGCCAGGTATAGCAGGCAGGTGCTGGAAGAGTTGGATACAGCGCCAGAAGATGGCGCTTCTATGTAAATGCCATTTTCTGAGGCGGCTGCAGACTGCAATTCGCAGCAGTGGGGCCCAGAAAGCTCAGGCCAACCTGTGCTGCGGATTCCAATCCCCAGCTGCCTAGTTGTACCTGGCTGGACACAAAAATGGGGCGAAGCCTACGTCATTTGTTTTCTAATTATTTCATGAAATTCATAAAATAATAAAAAAAGGGCTTCCCTTTATTTTTGGTTCCCAGCCGGGTACAAATAGGCAACTGGGGGTTGGGGGCAGCCGTACCTGCCTGCTGTACCTGGCTAGCATACAAAAATATGGCGAAGCCCACATAATTTTTTCAGGGGGCAAAAAACTTCTGCATACAGTCCTGGATGGAGTATGCTGAGCCTTGTAGTTCTGCAGCTGCTGTCTGTCTGTATGGAGAAGAGCAGACAGCAGCTGCAGAACTACAAGGCTCAGCATACTCCATCGAGGACTGTATGCAGAAGTTTTTTGCCCACCAAAAAAATGACGTGGGCTTCGCCATATTTTTGTATGCTAGCCAGGTACAGCAGGCAGCCACGGGCTGCCTCCAACCCCCAGTTGCCTATTTGTACCCGGCTGGGAACCAAAAATATAGGGAAGCCCTTTTTTTTTTAATTATTTCACTTATTTCATGAAATAATTAAAAAACAAATGACATGGGCTTCGCCCCATTTTTGTGTCCAGCCGGGTACAACTAGGCAGCTGGGGATTGGAATCCGCAGCACAGGTTAGCCCGAGGTTTCTGGGCGCCTCTGCTGCGGATTTCAGTCCGCAGCCGTCCCAGAAAATGGCGCTCTCATAGAAGCGCCATCATCTGGTGCTGTATCCAACTCTTCCAACAGCCCTGGAGCCGGGTGGCTTGTTGGGTAATCATGAGTTATTACTGGCTTTGTTTTACTAGCCAGTATTAAGCCAGAGATTCTGAATGTCAGGCACGCTTGACCCGGCCATTAAGAATCTCCAATAAAGGGTTAAAAAAAAACACCACACAGAGAAAAAATACTTTAATAGAAATAAATACACAGACACATTAGAGACTCCATCTTTATTACCCCCTGTCAGCCCTCCACGATCCTGCTCTTCTGTCTTCTTTCTTTCTAGTGTAGTAGTAGTGACGATTGTAGTGAGGATGAGGTTCCCCAGCTCATCACTTGGGGCTGGGGAACCTCATCCTCACTACAATCCTTACTAGTGTAGTAGTAGTGACGATTGTAGTGAGGATGAGGTTCACCAGCTCATCACTTGGGGCTGGGGAACCTCATCCTCACTACAATCCTCACTACAATTGGGAAGCAGCGTGCAGCCTTCACTCCGTGAGTGATCAGTGCTGGCTGTCAGCGGTAACAGCGGTAACGCTGACAGACGCGTTACCATAGCAACGGTGCTCTCGGAGCCGCGGTTAGCGGTGACGTCACCGCTAACTGCGTTGCTATGGCAACGGTGATCTCCGTTAATGACCGGCTGTGTCAGCCGGTCCCTAACGGAACGGGGAGTCGACCGTGTGCTAGAGCATGTCGCCGGTACACGGCGATACACATATGTGCACCGTGTACCGGAGAGATGCACTCGCAGGTCCTACATGACGTGTCATAGTCATGTGACCAGTCTGTAGCCAATGAGATAATAGCCACGTGACTGGTCACATGGCTATTTTGACGTCACGATAGGTCCTGCATCTCTGCTGGCAGTGCCGTCACCGGGAGGATTCAGCGATCATCGGATGGAATAGCGGCAGGAGACAGAGTGCAGAAGGGATCGCGAGGACCGGTAAGTGTTATGGCAATGTTTATTAACTGTTTGTGTACATTTATAATGCATTTTTATGTGTTTGTGATTGCCTCCCATTATAGCCTATTGGCTCGAGTTCGGTTCGTCGAACGTTCGACGAACCGAACTCGAACGGGACCCCCGTTCGGCGAACCGACCTCGAGCCGAACCGCGACCGGTTCGCTCATCTCTAGTCTTTAGCTTGAAATGTCTTTGAAATAAGAGTCACACAGTGGCTGAGTTGTGAGCAGCTCTGGAGACTGAGTTTAATAAATGGTTGTCTCCACTCAACCTGCAGCCTGGTAAGGCCGTGTGCGACAATGCTGCAAACCTGGGTGCGGCCCTTCGCCTGGGCAAGTTGACACACGTGCCTTGTATGGCTCATGTGTTGACCCTTGTTGTCCAGCAATTTTTAACACACTATCCCGGCCTAGATGGCCTTCTGAACAGGGCACGAAAAACTGTCTGCTTACTTCCGCCGTTCAACCACCGCTGCTGAGCGACTTGCATCACTCCAGAAGTCTTTCGGCCTGCCGGTTCATCGCCTGAAATGCGATGTGCCGACACGCTGGAATTCGGCTCTCCACATGTTACAGCGACTGTGGCAGCACCCTCAAGCCCTGGTGCAATACGTAATGACGTATAGCCTGGGCCAACGAGATGCAGAGGTGGGGCAGATCACCCTGATGGAGTGGTCTCAGATCAAGGACCTATGCACCCTTCTGCACAGTTTCGACATGGCGACGAATATGTTTAGCGCTGACAATGCCATTATCAGCATGACAATTCCAGTCATTTACATGCTGGAGCACACGCTAAACACTATTCGGAGTCAGGGGGTGCGACAACAGGAAGGGGAGGAACTACAGGAGGATTCATATGCGCAAGAGACAACAACATCACCAAGGTCCAGACGTTCATCATCACCAACGCGGCAGGCATGGGACCATGGGGGACAGGGATCAACAAGGACGCATGGTAGCAGGCGAAATGTTGAGGAAGGTGCAGGAGAACATGAAGAAATGGAGGACGAACTGTCCATGGACATGGAAGATTCAGCGGATGAGGGAGACCTTGGTCAAATTTCAGTTGAAAGAGGTTGGGGGGAGATGTCAGAGGAAGAAAGAACGGTTAGCACCTCTATGCCACAAACACAGCGTGGACTTGGTCCGCATGGCTGCGCAAGACACATGAGTGCCTTCTTGCTGCACTACCTCCAACATGACCCTCGTATTGTCAAAATTAGAAGTGATGATGACTACTGGCTTGCCACACTATTAGATCCCCGGTACAAGTCCAAATTTTGTGACATAATTCCAGCCATAGAAAGGGACGCACGTATGCAGGAGTATCAGCAGAAGCTGTTATTCGATCTTAGCTCGGCTTTTCCACCAAACAACCATGCAGGTGCAGGGAGTGAATCTCCCAGTTGTAACTTGACAAACATGGGACGGTCTCGTCATCTTCAACAGTCTACCCGTACCAGTAGCACCGTATCTGGTGCTGGTAACAGCAATTTTATTGAATCTTTTCATAATTTTTTTAGACCCTCCTTTGCAAGGCCACCAGAGACAACAAGTCTGACACATAGTCAACGGCTGGAGAGGATGATACAGGAGTATCTCCAAATGAACACCGATGCTGTTTCTTTGCAAATGGAGCCTTGCTCATTTTGGGCTTCAAATCTTGAAAAATGGCCAGAGCTCTCCACTTACGCCTTGGAGATTTTGTCGTGTCCAGCTGCCAGCGTTGTCTCTGAACGTGTCTTCAGTGCTGCTGGGTGTGTGCTGACAGATAAGCACACGCGTCTGTTCAGTGACAATGTGGACAGACTAATGTTCATCAAAATGAACAAGTCATGGATCCACAAGGAATTTACTACCCCTGTGTCATCCTGGGGAGAGTAAATGCTTGTGGATTTGGAATGTGCTTGATTTACCTGTGAAGTGTACAACTGGGGCACAAGTGCTGCCACTGATGGGGTGTCTGTATGGCCCAATTTTTGGAAAAAAGGGAGACTCTTCTTGGAGTAACCCTTGCTGTGTTTTTTAAAAGGAGCCAAGATGAATAGAGCTGGGATCAGGAAAGACTTAGCTACCTACCCCGGAGTCATCCTGGGGACGGTTAAGGATGGCGTATTTTTGAATGTGCTTGATGAAAATCTAGCTGTGAAGTGTACAACTGGGGCACAAGTGCTGCCACTGAAGGGGTGGGTGTGTGGGTGGCCCAAATTTTGTAAAAAAGGGAGACTCCGCTTGGAGTCACCTTTCGGTGTTTTACATGATTTTAGAAGGACGTGCCATGCCTATATCTGTGTCTCCTCCTCTTTTTCCTTGTCCAGCTCTTTTGTTTTTGCATGAGTATATGTCCTTGTCACTTTCCCATGTGTTTGTGTTGTGTTGTGAGTTGTTTGTCACCTTTTGGACATCTTTGAGGGTGTTTTCTAGGTGTTTTTATGTGTTTGTGATTGCCTGCCATTGTTTTCTATGGGGTTTGAGCGGTTCGCCGAACTAGTTCGGCGAACCAAACTCGAACGGGACCTCCGTTCGGCGAACCGAACTCGAGCCGAACCGCGGCTGGTTCGCTCATCTCTAGTTGTTATACTCCCGAGATTACCAACAAGCTCCCAGCAAAACAGAGCTTTTATTATACTCACCAGCGGGGATTTCTGGTCTGATGGGTGTTGCTGGTCTCAGTTCTGTTCCACTTATCTTCCTTTCATCAGCATCTTCGTTCCCAGCTCCGTGTGGATGGTGCATCCTACGTCATCCACACAGAGGCAATCATTGCGCTCCTGCGCATGTGCACTCTTCTCTGCCCTGTTGAGGGAAGATCAAAGTATTGTAGTGCGCATGTGCAGGCAGTCTTTGACCTTTCCCTGCATCTGTGCATTAAAGTACTTTGCTCTGCCATCAATAGAGTAGTGAGAGGTGCGCGTGTGCAGGAGTTCAATGGAGGCCTCTGTGTGGATGAAATAGGATGCAACATCCACATGGAGCAAGGAAGGAGGGTGGTGATTGGAAGAAGATAGGAGGCGCTGGACCAAGACCAGCAAAGCCCATCAGACTCAAACAGTCTGCAAGTGAGTATAAAAAAAGCTCTCTTTTATGTTATACAGATCGGCCTTGGCATTTATATGCAGTATTCTAGAATGCTATATGTAAGCACTAACTGGTAGTGGCCACAGTTTATAATGGATAAATCTGTTGACAGGTTCCTTTTAAAAGCCTTGCAGTGACCCCGAGGCATACAATAAAGGGGGGCTGATGAATGGAGGACGGGATGATGGGGATAGTTTGTCTCGTGACTCCACCTGGGGTACGCGGCCAGGGATTAGCCGCCGCTGCTTTCGCTGTCCTCAGGAGCGGATGGTTGTAGCAGCAAAGATGGTTCTGCTCCCCACAGGTGGAGCGGGCCCCAGGGAGGAAGATGAGGAAAGTAGTGGCCGTTTGCGCCGAAGCATGGGGTGCCAGCACCGGCAAGGACAACAGGCGGACACAGTCTCTATGGTTTCAACGTTTCTTTACTCACAGTTCTAGATTGCCCGGGAGATATGGGCCCCAGTTGATCCCAGATCCGTTGGAGGTCAGAATCGGTACAATGGACGGTGGGACCTTCCTCCTTGCACCTTTAGAAATGGATCCCTGTGGCCTGAAGCTACTTGGGGATCCCGGTTCTTGAAGAGTTAGCTCCTGTCCCGTATGTAGGTGCCGCGAGTCCGTGGTGGGGCCTGACTTAGATCTCTACTTCGGACCCTATGTAGCACCATGCTCCGGAAACTGTGGTGGCCAGAGGGACATACAACTTGAAGTCTGTTCCACCCTAGGATTCTGCACCCTTCACCACGCCGGTCCCGAGGGAGCATTTAAGCTCTTCCCTCGGCGACCGTATTAAGTCCCCTCAGCGACTAATAGTGAACTAGTGGGTACCTTAGGTTGCAAAAAAGTAAGATAAATCACTAAAACAACTTTCAGGTCAAGTGAATAACATTAATTATGTAGTTTCCACTGCACTTGACAAAGGTGATAAATAAATTATGTGAAATTCAAATTAATTAACTCCATTAAATTTTGCCAGGAAACTGAAGTGCTCAAAAGTCTTAAAATCTCCTCAAAAGATGTGTATGACATATCAAGGCCTCCGAGGGTTGTATCAATTTCCTTTCAAGCTCCTTTAAAGGAATTGGTCAGTAGGATGAATTCTTCCAAGTCATCTATAATGGCATGTAATTCATAGAACCTGTCACGAAGTGACAAAATGGATTTTGACAGGTAACAGGAAAGACCTCAGCAGGTGCTGCAACACACAGCGTACACAGGGGCTACAATACAACAGAGGGCCCTGACTCTAGGGAGTGGGGAATGGGATCACCAGCTGAACTCACCTGAGGCTGTACCCTGCACTTTCTGATGTCTCTATTGGGGTTCTTTCACTCTGTTTCTAGCCATGTGCCTAAGCCCTAGCTTGCCCTAAACTCAACCTGGCTAGGGAGTAGGACGGTGAGAGCACTAATCTTACGTCTGCAATAAGGAAACACAAGAGTAGGATAACAGACAGGGGAACTAGACAAAAAAAGGAAAAACACTCCAAGCAGCTACAATAGGGCTAACACCACAGCTGAAAATTACAGAAAACAAAAAGCTTTTTTTAAAGCCTGGCTCTTTCCAAATTCGACTTTATAAACATAATGAGGATTCAATTTCAATCATTGTCATCAGATGATAGAACATGTGACTTTATATAGAGAAGGGAAGTGGTAGCAAAAGAGCTGCACCTGGGATTAAAGTTGGAGAGAGCAGCTAGACAGGAAAAATTGCATAAATATTTTCAGCACTACAAGCAATATTAATTAAATACCAGTAGGGGATCTATGAACACTAAAACATTGCGATCTTCTGATTTCAGACTTACCCGAGATCTCCGGGCAGGACACACTCATGACTAAACCTTGAATAAAATAATACATTAATATCTTTGATCTGATGTCTTACTCCAGTGAAAAACACATTTTTCTTACTATGTAAATAGGCTGTTCAGATCTCTGGGCCAGACACAGAAAGTCATGAGAATCTGCCTCCATGGTTTATTTTAAATTAAAAGAGGTGTTCTCAGTAGACACAAAGAGAGAAAGAAAGAGAGGACTGTGCTGACCATAAGAGCTTACACACTACAGAAAATAGAGATTTACCCAGTGACAATGGAGATGGAAAACAACCAGGAACCACTGGTCTGTGGTGGCTCAGGTACATGCCACCACTCTACAAGGTATGGCAATCCGGTATATGTCACAGATGCAGTTCATTATGGGGAAGACTGCAAGCCCATACAAAAAAACAATAGCTTATTCTTTAATGTCTTTAATGTTTCAGTAGTGTTGGAAGCAGTACTGGGCAAGTCTTTACTTTTTTTTTTTGCAAACGGCAAATTGAATCTCAAAGTGTTTGATTTTGCGAAAAATTGTGAATTTTAGAACATTATGCTCAAATTTGATTGTCTGCTGATCGATCTGCCTATCTCTACTCAAGATACATTCAGATAATGAGTGGTAGAGTCCATGGTTTGACAAGTAGATAAGTTCTGAATGCATAAGTCTATCGATAGATTAGATGTTTCAAATATATCAAATGACTATACTGTGACGCTAAACACCAGCGGTCGCAAGTGCACTAGAATGATGTTCAGCACCTATGTGTAGTGAGGCTGTAGCCCACTAGGGTTTGCCAGTACCGTAGCGGGCAATGTCTGCAGAATAGTCAACTAAGCCAAGTGTCAGTAGCTAGGAGGTCACATAAGTACAGGGGAGAAAGAGAAGCTGGAGTCATGTGTGAGCCAAGGATGTAGCATCTGATACAGAAGGATACTGAGAAGATTCGTAGTCAAAAAACACGTTCGGGGGTCGGGAACTGAGAGGACACATCAGTACCAAGCAGAGAGCAGAGCCAGAGGTCACAAAGCAAGCTTGAGGTCAGGGAGACTGGGAGATAAGACAAGGCAGAGGAAGTGAGGGAACGGGGAATAGGACACTAGGTAGCAGGACAAAATCAGAATAGCAACTCATGGGAACCAGAAATATACACTGCAAGCTGGATCTATCACTGGCGGCGTTCCGGAACTAGGCACCACCGAATAGGCCCTTCCCACTGGCCTAGACCCGGAACATACAGACAGAAGGAAAACACACACTGGCTCTGCAAGCAAACAGAGCCACAAGTGAATCATGATAGATACTTTGCTGATACTAAACATGTAGTATAGATTACAATATGAAATAATTTTTTAAAAAACTGATGTAATTGAAGAGTTGTTAACTCAAAGTTGTGGAATGATAATGGTCGTATTGGCTTTAAGTGGCTTTCCACTGTAGGTTGTCTTACATTTGCCCAAAGTAAATTTAATTCAATTATAGATGACAATTCAACTGTTACAAAAGCATTTTTTGTGACTAGACCTCACACCAATTAAATTGATTTAAACCTCTTCTGCCTGTTATAATGGCAGAAATATCAGTGTCTTCAATCCATCTAATACTACATGAAGATAACTTAGGAGTGCATGGATTTACAGGGTTCAAAAAGGTTTTTCTTTATTTTTCAAAGAAATTGTCATTGATCAGCAGCATTTAAAGGCAAACATAATTCCAAGTTTGAAGGCTGGATTTCTATTTAAGGTTTAAATCTCTATCTTTAACCTTGGGGGGTGCAGAGTGACATAAAAGCATAAAAGAAGATTACGATTACAAAGGGTTCTTCAGCGTAAATGATGCTGTGGTATTTTTGAAATACAACGCAGTCTACATTCAGAACTACAGTTCAGGTCAGCTTTTGATCTGTTGGTTTTACACTTGTAAAAGCAACTTGTATTTATTTGTCACATCAGTATTACCTCTAGAAATGTTTCACTGAATGTTCTAACGTGGGAAGTGTACTTGTTTGAGCGAGATCAACCTTGGCATCTGAAAGCTGGTAGTATGGTAAACATTCTAAAGGTCAATTCCGCAGAAGGAAAGAAAAAAGCCACCATGGCACAAATAAATCAGCACATTTGTACCATTTAAAATTTAGAATTAAAATATGAATATACATTCTGGGGGAAAAATATTTTTATTTTTGGAATTTTCATTTTTGCAATATAATACAGTATTTTTCTGCTGTTTATTCATACTTAAAATTCTTTAATGCCAAGATCTATATTGTTGTTATGGTTATCATTATTTGCAAATATTTCCATCATGATTTTTAATCCATTTTTAATTGATAAATCTTGATGCAAAATGCAAACTTTAAAGCCAGGTTTGCCAACTTGATGATTACTATTTTTTGTACAACTAAAATAAAAAGGAATGACACTTTTTTCGTAATCAAAAATCACTTAATCTAAACATTTATCCTATCTTATCCAATCTATTTTCTTTACAAAATGAAAAAAAAATCATAAATATTGCTGTTAATTTATTTGTTTGATAAGAAATATTAATAAAAACAAGTCAAAAAGGAAAAATCTGCTCAATAAGGGAGTGTTGCAATGAATAAGTGTTGAGTGTTTCTGGGTTACTTTATTATCCACAAAACCCAGATATACTGTATTTTTCGGACTGTAAGACGCACTTTTTTTCCCCAAAAGTTTTTGGGAAAGTGGGGGGTTCGTCTTATTATCCGATGGCTGCAGTGCGGTGGTGGTGGAGCGGGTGAAGGAGGGTGCGGTGGTGATGGAGCAGGTCATCAGAGGCAGGAGCAGGCTTTAGTAGCGCTACCCAGACCATGTGGGCCCGCTCATTTGATATACACGCCCATCATCTCTCAGCCCTGAAGCCGGCACTGACAGGTGGGCGGGATGATGGGCGAGGGATGTGCGCATACTAAAGAGCCGGCCCGCGTGATCACCCCTGGCAACTACAGCCTGGAGTGATCATGTGCGGCTGTATTCACTGCCCCCTAGGCACCATCATCAGCGCGGGGGGCAGTGAATAAGTACAGTATACTCACTGTTCCCCTGCAGTGTCCTTCTGTCTGCCGGTTCACTGATGTGTGTGGAGAGCGGTGAGCACAGCGATGATGTCATCGCTGTACACACAGTTCCACACAGGTCAGCTGGCCCACAGACAGGAAACGAGTGATGCTGCATGAAGTGAAGAGAGGTGAGTATACAGCGGGAGTCCTCCAGCTGTTACCGCAAATCGGGCCGCGGCTGAAGTCACCGTGAGATCCGTGGTGACTTCAGTCAGGTGATGTGTGGTGACAGCTGGAGTCACCGCTGATCCCAGTGGCTCACTTCACTTGTGGCCTGACCCTCACAGAGAGCGGTCGTGTTCTATGGCTGCTCTCTGTGATTGTCAGACGTAGCAGAGCTGGATGCGTCGTGGGATATCGTGTGGATTACATTGGACCTGGGTGTTTTAGGGGTTAATAAAGTGGTGAAAGAGGGTGGGTTTTTTTGTCTTTTATTTCAAATAAACGAATTTTATGTGTTTGTGTTTATTTACTTTCACTTATAGCTTAGTGATGAGGGGGTGTCTCATAGACGCCTGCCATCACTAAGCTAGGACTTAGTGGCAGCTATGGGTTGCTGCCATTAACTCCTTATTACCCCGATTGCCACCGCATCAGGGCAATTGAGATGAGCTAGGAAAATTCCCAGGACTGTCGCATCTAATGAATGCGGCAATTCTGGGCGGCTGCTGGCTGATATTTTTAGGCTTGGAGGGCTCCCAATAACGTGAATCTCCCCAGTCTGAGATTACCAGCCCCAAGGTGTGAGACTTTATCTTGGCTGGTTATCAAAATTGAGGGAACCGCACATCATTTATTTATTTTTTTTAAATTACCCGCATACAGTGTCAGCAGCAGATCCTCGCCCCATAACAGTTTGTCATGACCACATATTTTGCTTCAAAATTTTATTTTCCTATTTTCCTCCTCTAAAACCAGGTTGCGTCTTATGGTCCGATGCGTCTTATAGTCTGAAAAATACGGTATATAAATTGATATACAGTGGTGCTTTACAGTTTGGGAATCCTTTAAAATTGACCATATTTCTGTGTAAATTTCATTAAAAAAATATCAAATATTAGTCTAAATTTGAATTGTACTTGTATATAACATTTCTATATAATTAGTCAATGTTCATGCATATTTCTAGAGAGAACTCTTGTGATGTTAATTAATCAGATGATAGTTGAGCATACTCAGTGGTTTTGGACATTGTTACATGGGTCTGTCAGTGGTTACCTGGCAGCACTAAAATAGCTAATACAGACAAGCTATTTCTCTGGCCTTCAAACCTTTTATCTCTGTACCCAGTTCTTGACTTGCTCAGGGCACCCTGGGTTATGGCAATAGAGTCAGCTGCTGGCCAATCTTGCAGGTTGGCAGAAGTAGTCAGTTGAGCCAGAACTAATAGGGCAGTCAAGGTACAAAATTAGAAGACAAAAGAATGGTCAGGAAAAAAGCAAAGGGCACAAACAGGAATATAACGAGCAAGTAGGAGCAGCTACAACAGGACCTAGCAAGAGTAGATCTAACTATAACTTGTAGCTCTCAACCTTATACCGGGTTCTCACCGATATTCAGCATCTGATGTTTCCCTCATGTGAGGGAATTGAATGCTATATGGTAATACTAATGACACTCGGCTCAAACTCTTCTGTGATAGTGAGTAGAGTGTCCTTTTACTGTGATACGATTCTGATTTTGATGTGATCGATAAAACATTGGGTAGCACTCATCCGTATTATACGGTGGTGTAAGCGAGCCTTTAGGCTGAGAGTATTTGTAGATTTTTGTACTGTTCAATTGCCAAAGCACACATGCACCCACACCGCTAGATTGGACAGCAGGTCTCATCAACCCTAGTTTCAGTGCCTGGACAGAGCCTGCATTTCCAAAAGCATCTGGACCCCATGTCTTATTCATCACTAGCACCACCAGCAGAATAATATCAATGATGCCTGGGAACAGAAAAAACATTGCAGGATCAGGTCCTGTAAGAAAGAGGATAGAGTCTGGTGTTTTAGCACTTATGGTGCATATTCTTGTACACGTGCTCTAACAGAAGGTGAATGTGGAGATGGGACTGGCCAGAGTATATGTTCAATGACTATGACAACAATTCAATGGCAATAATAAATTACTCATGCATGTCTTAGTTGTGTGTATTGTCAAATCCAAAGATTTCCAAAATGCTATTATTAGAGATGAGCATATCTGATTAGATTCAAATTTGCCAAATTGCACTAATTTTATCATATAATTTTTTTGGCATCAAACATATTAACTGTAAATTGAATGTTTCCTATTATGCTTTGGAGTCTCTCTAGACTTTAGAGTCTTATAATGTAACATGTAACAAAATAAAAAAAAATTAATATTCACCTCAGCGCTCACCTTTCCTGATACCCTTGCAGCCTCTGGTGCCCCCAGCCTGCGCATCCCATTCTCAGGGCCTCTTCTTTCCACAGTGACTGCCGGTATCTTCAATCTACGATAGGGCTATCAGCCATGACCAAGCCTTGGATATCAGGATGTCTCATGATGTCACACCCTGACTTCTGAAGCCTGATGTCTTCACATAGAAATATTTAACAATGTTTGGCACTATACATCATATAAAAGGAAATTATATAACAATGTATGTTGCTATACACCAGTGGTTTATATTATATGTTGTTATGAAGTTCATATTAAAATCATTCTAATGAGGGCATCACACGATACGATCTATCGTGTGATCACACGAGCAATCGTATCCACCCCCATCGTTTGTGCGTCACGGGAAAATCGCTGCCAATGTCGTTAAACCGCCATCACACGTACTTACCTGGTGAGCGACGTCGCTGTGGGCGGCGAACATCCACTTCCTGAAGGGGGTGGGACGTTCGGCATCACAGAGACGTCACACAGCCGCTGGCCAATAGAAGCAGAGGGGCGGAGATGAGCGGGACATAAACATCCCACCCACCTCCTTCCTGCCGCATAGCCGGCGGGAGCCGCGGGACGCAGGTAAGCTGTGTTCATCGTTCCCGGTATGTCACACGGAGCGATGTGTGCTGCCCCAGGTATGATGAACAACTGGCGCAAAGAAAAATAAACGACTTTTTAAAAATAAACGATGTGTCAATGATACACAATTTGAGAACGTTCTGCGTCGCTCGTAGGTGTCACACGGGACGACGTCGTAAACTATGCCGGATATGCGTCACGAAAACCGTGACCCCAACGTCATAACGTCTCGTGTGACGCCCGCATTAGAGGTATCAGTGGAGTTATCAGTTATCAGTGGAGTTATGAGTGGAGTTATCGGTTAACAATGGAGTTATCAGTTATCAGTAGAGTTGTGCTCACCTGGAACACCACCATAAGGAGAGCAGCCCCACTTTATATATACTTTTTTTATACTGTCATATTTGCACTTTCTTGATTTGCTTTTTGCATATGTCGTTTGATAACTCTATATATTTCTGTTTTTCATTTCCAAAAGTTTTGTTTTAAAAGAATATTTTAAAAGTATTTATTTTTAAATATTGACATGTTTCTTCCTATATTTCTGCTTTTGAAAATAGTTGAACTCAAACAGATGTTACAAAATCTTTAATAAGAATTTCTGTTTGTGGTCATTTGACCTACAATGCAGATTTGATCTACATCTAATACATTGCTGTTATTTTTAATTACTTATCTTTTCTTAGCTTTTTTTAGTTTTATCATTAAAAGCAAATTATAGAACAATTCTACATCAGATTCATACTCTGCTATACGTTTACTTTTTAAGCAGGAATCCAATTGACACAGCTCAGGTATCATTGTAATTGCACTTCTTCAGAATTATATTTGAACTGTATATTCATTCTTTTTGCAATCAGAGGCTGTGATCTCTATATTCATTCCCTGAGGACATTTCCAGTGACATTTTGTATAGAATGGCATTATGATTTTAAACATAATTGCATAGTTAATAGGAAAATGTATATTTCACTCTGCACTTAATGACCCATTGAGCTAACCAATACTACCTAAGAACATTCATGTAAATGTTTTAAGATGACAGGACATAATTCCTACACTATGTCTAGTGTTCCTTTACATTACTGTGAAATTATAATATGGCTTGCTTATACATATGTGACAACGTTCTTTAACCCTAGGGCAATTCATTAAGTTGTAATGGTGTAATGGTACTTTTATTGACAGCAATGGTGCAGGTCTGTGCAGCATCACTCCATCAGCAAGTTCAGGTACTCTTAGGGTATATTCAGACTTGGATTCTGCAGTGAAATTATACATACATTTTAATACCATTCATGTGAATCGGGTTTTCAGAGCGACATCCACACATAATACAAGAATTTGCACATGGCATTTTGCAGATACAGATTTTGTTTAAAATTTAAACCCCTTTAAAATGCTTAATGTTTTATGATTTTTAACATTTTCTTTACTATACAAATGCATTGTAAAATTTGAATACAGCGGTATATATTGTTCTATGCTTAAAAAGTATACTGCCTACACTAAAATAAAAGCTACGCCAAATTTTATAGGCCCAAGAAAGTCCACAATGAGTCTCCTGTCTAGTGTGAAAATGCTTAAGTGCATCATAGGCGGCTTATAGCAAATTAAAAGCCTTGCAGGACAGAAGGTTCACTACTTTGTACCCCACTGATCCCCTCTATCTGGGATTTTGTGGGTGATGATGAAAAAAAGTAGTTGTTTATTGTCTCATAAATTGGAATCCAATTTAACAGTGAAACAGGAGAACAGAATTCCATCTTGGTCACTGTCCTAAGGTAATCAGTTAACAGAGAACAATAGAGGAAAATAGGGTTTTTTTGAGCCGCGCCAATGATCACTTCTCAGGTATTCAGATTAATGGATCTTTATTTTGCACAGGTCTACGCGTTTCTGGAGTCTCAGCTCCCTTCCTCAGGACCATCAGGCATAAGAACACATCAAATATCTCTAAGGTAATCAGTGGCATAAGGATGGGGGACGGGAAGAAATGCAGCAAAAAGCCCTCTAATAATGGCTTAAAGCATAACTGTCTTTTTACCTTTTAGTTCCTAAATCAATAGTGTAACAGGAAAAAGATTCCAGCGAAGGATCATGTTGAAATATAAGATAAAAATTCACCTTTTATTATAAATATATTTAAAAAAACAAAAGTACTGAAGTAATCTTGGTGATACGTTAAATGCAGTCTATGGTAGAAAAATCAGATAACGCGTTTTAGCTTAAATAGCCTTCATGACGATCTATATGGAAGCATAGTCAGGTTCACATTTAAATTTAAATGTGGACCTGACTATGCTACCATATAGAATATAAAGAATAACTCTGGCACTCCAAATAAGAAATCAGAACCATAAAAAAATCCAGGATGTGTGTGATTGCGCTTCCATAGGAGGCCAGAGCGGGGTGATCCTTTTTGAAAAATTATTTATTGATGTTCACATAATCCACATACAACGCGTTTCGGCTAGCAAGCATTTTTCAGGTATAATATAAGCAATAATATAAAAACCATATAATGTCCCCTTATATAGAAAAAGTTATTTTTTTGAACAAATTAGCTGACTCAGCTAATTTGTTCAAAAAAGAACCTTTTCTATATAAGGGGACATTATATGGTTTTTATGTTATTGCTTATATTATACCTGAAGAAGGCTTGCTAGCCGAAACGCGTTGTATGTGGATTATGTGAACATCAATAAATAATTTTTTAAAAGGATCATCCCGCTCTGGCCTCCTATGGAAGCGCAATCACACACATCCTGGATTTTTTTATGGTTCTGATTTGTGGTGCCTATGTGAATCCAAGGGACGATTCTCTCATAGTCCAGGGATTGCTGCAAGCCAAGTGGGGCCAGTTGCCATGGCTCAATACAACTACTTTCAAGGCGAATTTTACCTTCAAAAAGGTGAGCATTGAATTCATTTATATCCAAGTCTTTTCACCATTTACTGCGCTTAGGTCAGTGCCGCACTTGTCTTTCCTTTTGTACCCATGCAGGTAAATTATTCAATTTACCATTCCAAATAAGAAAAAAGGGGAAAATACTGAGCATTCCAAAGATTCTTTTATTTATAACTCAATGACTCAAAAAGAAAATAGACATCCAACGTCTCGGCAACTTGTGCCTTTCTCAGGGTAAGTCTGAATATGGAAAACATGCAAATAACAACAAAAACAATCAATTCATTGATATATCATATTCATATTAAGGTACATAGAGTCATAATATATCATTGGTAGTGTATATATATATATATATATATATATATATATATATATATATATATATATATATATTATACAAGGAAATGATAGCAAAATTACCAACATGAGAGTGTGGGATAAATAAGAAAAAACAAGAAAAATGAACCCACAACCGCCTTATACCAAGGGAAGCTGAGTCATGGGATGTGAGCACAGAATTCAAAGGTTTGATGAAACAATATACTGTAAAGTAAAGAAAAAAGGGGGAAAAATGAATATAATGTAATATACACATATATGCTACCATATAGTTCGTGATAAAGGCTCTTTACGCCGAAACGCATTATCTGATTTTTCTACCATGGGGTGCTTTTAACGTATCACCAGGATTACTTCAGAATTTTTGTTTTTTAAATATATTTGTAATAAAAGGTGAATTTTTATCTTACATTTTAACATGATCCTTCCCTGGAATCTTCTCTTGTTACATTTCCCTGCTATGTGGTGGCTCCTGCCTTATCTGAGCATGGATTACTAAGACTGATTTCCATCCAAACGATTGAACTGGTGATCTGAATATATTTTTCTGTTTAAATCAGTAGTACACAGAAAAATAAGCAACTTTGTAATTTATCTTTTCAGACAAATTTGCTTCTTTCTCTGCCAGCATTGATCAGTAGTTATCAAAATTTTAAATTTTGAGGTAAAATCTGTATTCAGTGAAGACTTTCCCATTACTGAGATAGGAGATGGCAGGGAAGAGCTAGCAGTACAGGGGGGAGCTAAAGGCCCAGGGAGGAGCTAGAAGCAGAGGGAGGAGCTATAAGCAAGGGGAAAAATTAAAGGTAAAGAATGGTTACAATTTTCCTCATAATGAAAACAGCACATGACAAATCTCCTTTGAAATGCATCCTAGCATTGTCGTTTCTGCCACTGTTCTGGTTGTCATGATCACAGTGTTTGCTCAGGTCAGATTTCTACTCATGGAACAAAACCAAAAGAAAAAACAAAATAGCAGTGCAAATTAGATATGATAAAGTGGAGATCATGAAGCAAAATATAATACAAACTTAGCACAATACAGTATGCAACATGCATATATAAAAAAAAAAGGGTGCACCTCCATCATGCCCAGGGACATGCTCTAAAATCAGCAGTATTTCAGGGAGGGATGGAGTCACATTGTAAAAAAAAATGGGTACAAATAAAGTAATGATTACAATAGAGATATCTGACAATGTACATTATGCACAAACAGCCCACTATACCACCAGTGAAAGTTGGAGGTGGGAACATCATGGTGTGGGGCTGTTTTTCAGCATTCAACACTACCAAAATAAATATAGGAAGGATGAAAAATTTACAGAGACATTCATGATACAAATCTGCTGCCATCTACCAGTGTGATGAAGATAAAACAAGAATGGATATTTTAGCAAGAAAATGATCTCAAACCCACAGTCAAGAAAACTCTCAATTGGGTTGAGAGAAAGAAAATAAATCTGTTACAATGGCCCAACCAATCATCTGACCTGAATCCAATGGAATATTTATGTAAGGAACTAAAGGTCAGAGTTCAAAGAAGGAGGGTACAGAATATTCAGGATTTGAAGAGTGTTTGTGTGGAAGAATGGGACAAAATCACACCTATGCAATGCATGAGAATAATTTCTCCATACAGGAGGTGTCTTGAAGCTGTTATCATCAACAAAGGCTTTTATCCAAAGTGTTAAATAAATTTCAGCAAGTGCGTTCAATACTTTTTCCCTGTGTAATTTCATTTAGTTTCATAGTGTTAAAGGTTAAAGGTAGACTTAATTCCATCGAGTTCAACCCATGACCTAACCTAACATGTTGATCCAGATGAAGGAAATAAAAAACCCATATGACAGACAGTAAGCGCCTCATTGGGGGAAAAAAATATTTCCTGATTCCATATATATACATTGATCCCTAGATCAATGCCATATCACATAATTTAGTGCACATAACCAGTAATATTATATTTTTCAAGAAAGGCATCCAGGCCACTCTTAAATTTTAGTAGTGAATCAACCATTACAACATTATGTGGCAGAGTTTCATAGTCTCACTACTCTTACAGTAAAGAATCTGAATATGTGATTATAATTAAACCTCCATTTCTCTAACTGTAAAGGATTCCGCCCTTGTCCCTGTTCTAGACCAATGTGTAAAAAGATCTTTATAGAAAGCTCTGTACTGTCTCCTCATATATTTATACATTGTAATAAGATTGCCTCTAAGCCTTTGTTTTTCCAAACTGAATAACCCCAACTTTAATAACCTATCTTGGTATTGCAGTCCACCCATTCCTTTAATAACCTTTGTTGCTCTTCTCTGCACCCGCTCTAGTTCAGCTATGCCCTTTCTTGTATAATACAAAAATTGTACACAGTTTTCCAAGTGTGGTTGCACTAGTGACTTGTATAGGAGAAAAACTATGTTCTCCTCATGAGCATCTATACTTATTTCAATGCATCCCATTATTTTAATAGCCTTGGTAGTAGCTGCCTGACACTGGTCTGTAAAGTTGAGTTTGCCGTCAACCCATACACCCACGTTTTTTCAGTAACAATTTTACCCAGTGTTCTATAATTGAGTACATAGTTATACATTTTAGTTCCTTTGTCCAAGTGCAGGACCTTACATTTATCCACATTAAACTTAAATTGCCATTTCTCAGCCCAAGACTCCAGCCTACATAAATCCTTCTGCAATATTAAATTATCCTCCTGTGTAATTACTTTGCATAGTTTAGTATCATTTGCAAATATTGAAACTCTACCCTCAATGCCCCCTACAAAGTCATTAACAAATATATGGTAAAAAGGAGAGGGCCCAATACCGATCCCTGTGGTACTCCATTGTTAACTGTGACCACTCCGAGTTTGTTCAATTAATAACCACCCTTTGTTTCCTATCACTGAGCCAGTTCTTAACCCAGTAACACATATTTTCCCCTATTCCCATTAATCTCATTTTATGTATCAACCTTTTGTGTGTCACTGTATCAAATGCCTTTGAAAAATCCATATAGACATCATCCAGTGCATTTACCTGGTCTAGTCTGAAACTTACGTCCTCTTCAAGAGGATCTAGATCAGTGCAATTACAGAGATACCAAACATGTATAGTTTTTCTGTATTATTATTGTGGTGAAAAAAAATGTGGAAATTTGTAAGAAAAAATAATTTCACTTATTCACTAATTTCACTGTCAATGGCGCTATATGAGGCTTGTGCTTTGCTTGATGAGCTGATATTTTTATCAATACCATTTTGTGGTATGATCACGTATTCCATTTTTTGTGCTGTTGTGACAAACCCCTTCCCCCCAAAAAGCTTAACATTTTGATATTTATTCTCTTTACCACCTTAAACAATTGGGTTACTTCATAATAGATTTTGATAGATCAGACTTTTATGGACACAGTAATACCACATGTTTATTTATTTTTTATTTTGAAGGGGGGAAAAGAGATGATTTGAATTTCTACTTTTATTTTACTTTTTTCCTGTCATTGAGAAAATATCTCTTTACTTTTACTTTATTTTTTTTTAGTCCCATTAGGGGACTTAAACCTGTGAACCTGTCACTTGTATTATAAACTGTGTTGCAATAATATTGCTATATACAGTAAAAATTGTAGTGTTTTATGAAGCTCAGCTACACATTGATCTTTACAGACGTACCACAACCAAGGGTGTGACTGTAATAACTGCAGGGGTTGTAAACGCACCTGGGTCCTGTATCCTAAGAGGTCCAAAAGGTTCCACTAGCTCATATCAATAGACCATTACTATTAAAGACCTACAATATTTTTTACTTTGTTGGAGCTTTTGCTTTGGGGCATACAGACTTCAAGTAATGCCAATGGCTATTTTGGCAGGCAGCAGACCATTGCTGTCATAACCCTCCAGCAACCACGTCACTGGCAGGTGATGGGAGCAAGGAATACGCCCATTTGTTTTTACACAAAATGCATATGGTGATGTTCTCAAAATCATGCAGTAAATATTGGTGGAGATAAGCTTGTCTCATGGCTAAGAGAATACATAATATGCAATATATACTGCTCAAAAAAATAAAGGGAACACTAAAATACCATTGAGCAGTATATAGCAAAGACTATTGTGATTTTTATTGTGTGAATGATTTAGAAGTATGACCTCTGTGAAGTGGTGTAAGTAACATATAGGGTCACAAATAAGGATGAGCGGACCTGTGGAAGTTCGAGTTTACTGGTTGAGTTAATAGTTCGGTTTGAACCAAATGTGATCCTCGACCTCAAACGACATATAAGTCAGTGGAGATCCAAACTTTGGTGCTGTAAAATGGCTGTAAAATGGTCATAGTAAGGGTTAAGGGGCTGCAAAATGAAACAAAATGGGGGCAATTGACCTACAAACAAATGTGGATAGGGAATAAATGAAAAAAAAAATAATGAAAAAATAAATGAACAAAATAAATGAAAAAATAAATGAAAAAAAAGTTTTAATAACCAGTGCAGGTAAAGCAGACAACTGTGGGTTGCAATCCTCATCTGTCTGCTTTACCTTGGTTGGTTAAAGTTTATTTGAAAAAACACTCCCCAACGCTCCATCATTCACCAATTTATTGAATAAAAAAAATGTAATCTAATTTGGGAATAAAGACCCCCTACACTCCCTCATTCACCAATTTATTAAATAAATTTAGGAGTGTGAGAAATTCTTGGCCTGCAATTGACCAGCAGTGACTTATGGAGCCTCATTCTGAGAACGTTCTCAGAACAAAGCTCCATAGGAATCAATTCATATGCATCATTGCATATTACACCACTGAATTATGGTGCAACTTCCAGAATTTCTTTGTAGTTAATAAATTGAAGAATGAGGGAGTTTATTCCCCCATTGGGTTACGGTGCAATTTTAGGGATTTTGTTTTTTATTTAATAAGTTTGTGAACAAGGGAGTGTGGGGGTAGTGTTTATTCAAACAAACCTTTTTAATTGTACACTTACCAGGCTAGAAATGGGGGTGTCTGATACATGCCTATCCCTTACTAACCCCTGGGCTTAATGTAAGCTGTCAATTGGGAAAAGCCAGGCAAAGCATTGGAATTGGCACATTTATTGTGATGCAACACTTCTGGGGCAGCTGTGGGCTGCTATTTATATGCTGAAAAGGGCCAAATAATCATGGGTATTCCTAGCATAATCATTTTGGTTCCCAGCTATCTGCTTTACCTTGGCAGGTAATCAAAAATATGAGGGGGACACCATGCTGTTTTTTGATTATTAATTTAAATAATTCTACAAAAAAAGCATGGGATCCCATTTATTTTTGCTTCTTTTTTTGTGTATTGGGTATACGCAATGTAAAAATGTGAATGTTTTTTTAGGTAGCAATGCCACAAAAATTGCCATTTTCCTTTTTCTACACTGAAAAAATAACATCTTCACTGTGGGATATCTTCCTATTCAGACCAATTGGTGGCTTCTGAAGCTTTTTTCACTATGTATTTGGGAGCAGAATAAGAATCAAAAGCTCTGGATGAAATTTGTGAAATTAGCAGCATTGCTACAAAGTCATAAATGTATTAATCCTAACCCAGTATTAATAACTCCCCTCCTGCCTCATTGACTCTAAAAAAATATTAGCAACATTATGAGTGATTAAAAAACTTAGGCCATGATTCATCAAAGCGATAACACCAGATTTCTGTCACAAATTGCTATGAAAAGGTGGAACATGTTTGACAATGAGAAGTTATGCAAAAGGTTTGTAACTTTTGATGTTTCTTGCCAGTTTCATTTAGTTCTGCCAAAATGGGTGAGGCTGGAATGGAAGGGCGTGAGGAAGGGAAGTGTGACATCACAACATATTTTATTCATTACGAGCTGTGACATGCAATATGCCAGAAATCTTACTCCAGTCATTGGCTGGAGTAAGATTTTTGGCAATTTGGATGGAGGCTCATGCCACTTTTGAGATGTGAACAACATTGGTCTGGATGATGAGGCATGCTGGAGTCAGATGTTCTGGATTCATATCTCTTAATAAATTCAGAGAGTATAACAAGAGGTATGTGCCTCACCACTAATGTTACTTTAGTCAGAGACTGGAGTAAGATACACCACATCTCATCATGAAATAGATGTTCTGTGGCATCATGCCCCTATCCCACCCAGCTTCACCCATTTTGGCAGAACAGAGCAAAACTGTCATGAAAACACCAAAAGATGCAACATTTTTGCGCTACTGAGCAATGTAAAAAAGGTGTGACTTTTCACAGAGATTTATGCCACAATTTCTGGTGTAATCACTTGGATGAATTAGGGCTGTGGTGTTAGGATTCTTATTGGTTATGTTTAATCAATAACTCTGGGCTGAATGTAATGCTGGAAACTATTGATAACTGTGGTAATGTTGTGGCTTCTGAAATTTTGATGTGAAAATTACAGCTGTACACTGTAAATATTATGGCTGAATTCAGCCTAACATGGTAGAGTGAATATAGCTGTATATTATGCCTTTTTTCAAAAAATTTGTAACACCTGCACCTGTTAAACATTTAAAGGGAATCTGTCAGCAGGTTTTTGCTACCTCATGAGACAACAGCATAATGTGGGCAAAGAGATTCTGAATCCAATGATGCATCAATTAGATTACTGGGTGCAGCTGTACTAATGCAATCAGAATGTTTAGATTCAGCCATGTAGCAGAGCTGAGAAAGCTGTTCTGCCCACACCAGGATTTCAAAAGAGATTGTACATTAATAGTAAAGTGTCAATCAGAGGAGGGGGTGTGCCGGACTGCCATCCTTGTGACATTGTAGTCCAAGCGGTGATAAGGGTCCTGCTGCTTAAAAAAGAATAGCAAATAAAAAACAAATTAGACTTTGACAAGACTGGCTTCCCTGAACTGTATGTTTTAACTCCTTGCAGCATGCTGACTTCAGCTTACATAGCAAAAACTTGCTGACAGATTCCATTTAAATCCAGCTGTCAATCTCAGGCAGTGTGTCATTCCCTGACCCCATCCATGACTCCTTGATGTAATCACAGGGTGCCGATGGGTTTTCATGACAGCTGAGGGTCAGCTGATGAGCTCTGGCACTGTCATGACATAGCTCCTGTGAATGCTGGCTGAGTGCCGACATTCACAGGAGGTCAGCATTTCTGCTGTACACAGTGGTGCTGTAGCTATAGCCCTGCTCTGTACAGCAAAAGTGATTGAAATACTGTATATCGGCTTCAAGTTCCCTAAGGGGACTGGTAAAAACAATAAAAAGTGTAAAAAAAAGTTTTAAAAAAACCCCACAAGTTGTCATCACCCTTTTTTGCCCCATTGGATATAAAACAATAAAAAAAATGTACATAGTATCAACGCATTCAGAAATACCCAATCTATCAAAATATAAAATAAATTAATCTGATTGGTAAACATTATAACGAGACAAAAAATCCTATCTCCAGAATAATGCTGTGGAATTAATGCCACTATATAAGTGAATAAATATTATTATTATTATTATTATTATTATTAATAATAATAATAATAATAATAATGATAATAATAATAATAATGTTTTTTTGGTTGCCACAACATTACAATAAAATGCAATAACAGGTGACAAAAACAACACATCTACGCAAACATGGTATAATTAAAAATGTCAGCTCAGAACACAAAAAAAGACATCGCACAGCTTCAGATCCTGAAAAATGAGGACGTTAGGGGTATCACAAAATGGAGACAAAAACAAAATATTTTTTTTTTACATCTTGGAGGGTTTTTTTACCACTTAAATAAAAAAAAATAACTCCACATATTTGGTATCTATGTACACTTACTGCCCTGGGGAATCATACTGCTAGGTCAGTTTTGCCATATAGTGAACATGGTAAATAAAAAAAAAAAAGAATAAAAAAATATTATGGAATTGCACCTTTTTTTGCAATTTCACCTCACTTGGAATTTTTTTCCCATTTTCCAGTTCCATTTGTGGCAGACTGAATCGCGTCATTTAAAAGTGCAACTCATCCTGCAAAAAAACAAGCCCTCCTATGGCTATATTGATGGGAAAAAAAAATTAAAATTGCCGGGTTGTGAAGGGGTTAAATTAACAATAGTGGTTGTAACATTTAAAGTAAGAACTACGTAGTTTTGATTTTGAAGACGCCACTTCTAAAAAGTTATTGCTACCCAGCTAAATATATGTGTGCATTCCTTTCATCTCATGAGCAATTTTGTAAGAAAAGTGATTAATCTACGACATCGTTACTTGAGCATAAAGACATTTTTTATAAATACAAAATGTAAGCAGAGAAAGTACAGCTAATATAGTCCAGCATCTTTGATGATGGTTATGCTGCACTAGAAACAAATTATGGTGTTCAGAAAGTTTGAAGGACTGAGATGAAATGCATCATACGCAACAGCAAATTTGCCTGTCAAGTTTTTTTTTATTACTACTTGTTTCCATTTATTTTGTTCTAAATCTCATATTTGTGACGCTTTTGCCTTCCAACAGGATATTCCAGATCAGAGCGTACTGATTTACAACTTCAATCAACAACTGACAATTGCAATCCCTGATAAGTGAGAGCTGCTCCATAACAGGTATTTCACATTTTCATAAGTCAAAACATATCACCCTAAAGTAAAGAGGTTCATTCACTCCAACCAATTTTCTGAAATCAGCCAATATCAAGACTTTTTAAATGCAAGTTCACTGACTGGAGGTAAGAAAGACCACATCGGCTGGCTGACTATATTCTCAGTTATTTTTTTCATGATCCTGCATTGTGTATTGTATTTCTTTATTTTTTTCTTTCTTTTATTCTTGTAATGTTTTATGAGTTGCAGTTAAATTTAAAGTAGGTCTGTCAGGACAAATTGACTGTTCAAACCATGCACAGATTATTGTAGTGGGTATAGCCCTAATAAATATTCTACCTTTAAAGCCCAATTCATCAAGGTGTTTGTGGCAGAATTCTAACAATGGAAATGAAGAAAGGGTTAATCTCCTGCGCCGCTACACAGTCCAGACGATGTAGATCAAATATGATTTATTGATCAATGCGTTTCAAATCCCTGAAAGGTTTTTTCATCAGAAGAAAGGGTTAATCTCCTGCGCCGTCACAAAGTCCAGACGATGCAGATCAAATATGATTTATTGGTCAACGCGTTTCAAAAACCTGAAAGGCTTTTTCATCAGAAGAAAGGGTTAATCTCCTGCGCCGTCACAAAGTCCAGACGATGTAGATCAAATATGATTTATCGATCAACGCGTTTCAAAAACCTGAAAGGCTTTTTTATCAGGTGAAAGGGTTAATCTCCTGCGCCGCCACACAATACAGACAATGTAGATCAAATATGATTTATTAGTCAACACGTTTCAAAGCCTTCAAAGGCTTTTTCATCAGGAGAATAGGTTAGTCACCTGCTCCACCACACAGTCCAGAAGATGTAAATCAAATATGATTTATTGGTCAACCCGTTTCAAAGCCCTCAAAGGCTTTTTCATCAGGAAAAAGGGTTAATCTCCTGCACCACCACACAGTCCAGACGATGTAGATCAAAAATAATTTATTGGTCAACGCGTTTCAAAGCCCTCAAGGTCTTCTTCATCAGGACAATCATATACAGATGTGATTGGCTTGATGAAGAAACCTTTGAGAGCTTTGAAACGCTTTGACCAATAAATCATATTTGATCTACATCGTCTGGACTGTGTGGCAGTGCAGGAGATTAACCCTTTCTTCATTTGCATTGTTTGATAGCCACGTGAGTTCTGCAGCAGCTTACAGGCATGTATGGTGGTTGTGACTTGCACAACCACATGAGTTGAGCCCCTCTGAGTTTTTTCTCTTTTAATTTCTAACTTGATAAGACCCTATTTGTGCGATTTCTCTTTACAGCTTCTATTTATTGGCAGAATTCTGGCATAAAACACCTTGAAATATTGTAAACATAATTTCCATATTTTGTACAAATTTGAACAAACATTTTTCTTTTCTTATGCCAGCCTCAACCAGCTTTTCCAAACTGAGGTGAACAGTGGTGGAGTGGGGTGTGGCAATGTCCGACGGGCAAAATAATCAAAATATACCTCACTAGTGAAGTAAGTTATGCCAGAACTGTACTCCACTCTCTGACAAAAGAAACATTTCTAGATAGATCGCATAAGAAGGGGTCAAATGCTTTGCTGTTGAGGTAAGGAACTATAAAGACGATTTAGTGACTTGATTTCTACATGTTTTTGAGAAATATTTGTCCTTTTTGAGGAAAAAAAATCACAATTAATAGAAACATTTCTGGCACAGGCGCATGGCAATTGTAGGATGCGTCTAATTCATAAATTAATTAGGCACATCTTATGCCAGTACTCCATTCATTCAGACTGGGGTACAACACACTAGTCATAATGAGGTCTTTATAATGTCCAAATGTCCTAAAATGTCTATTTCTATGTTTTTCTTTATTCAAATATGTTAATGAGGTGCTCAGAGCACCATTGGTGTGATTGAGCAGTTTACTCATTCCCCCGACTTACCTTTTTTGCATCTATCCCCATCCCCCTTTTCTTTGATTGACAGTTCTGGCATTACTGGAGCCAGAGGAGAACATGCCATATTTTTTGGTTTATAAGACGCACTGGATTTTAAAACACACCCCAAATTTAGGGAAGGAAAATAGGAAAAAATAATTTTTAATGTTAAAATAATGGTCCATCTTATAATCCTAGTGCATTTTATAATGTCTTGCCAGGGGGGGAACAGCGGTGGTGGAGAAGCAGCTCAGGAAAGTCACAGGAGGCAGCATCAGTGATGCTGCGGGCTCGGAGGAGAGAGTGTTGCGGCTCAGGAAGATCAGTGACCAGAGGGTTGGCAATATTGCTGGCTCAGGGGTGTCGTGGTGGCAGGCGCCATCGATCTACCGGTGGACTGTCAAGATTGATGAGATTTTCTTGAAGTCCATCACATCAATCGCGATTCAATGGAGCCCACAGCCCGCTGTCAGATAAATGGCGTCTGCCACATCGTCAACTCTCTGTCCTGTGACACTACTGAGCAGCTCCACTGCAGTGACACCCCCTCCTCCAAACCCTCTGTATCTCTGACCTTGCCTCTTGTGACCCCACTCTACCACCACCTCTCCAGTAAGCCATATCCGGATTATGAGATGCACCCCCATTTAATTCCCAGTTTTATAATCCAGAAAATATGGTAGATAGAAGGAAAACAAAAATGTAGAAGGCGAACAAAAATGCTTGGCAATGCCAAATGTCCCCCAAGCACCTTATTAAATAAATGAATTAAAAATATTTCAGGCAAGTGCAGCAATAGATGAGGACAATAAAGAGATGTTTCATTAGAGGTATGTCCTCTAGAAGGAATTATGTTTGGTTTGCACATTCATTTTTTGTTGACAGACTACCTCTAAAATAATGGACATTTTTTTGGTAACTTGATTCCAAGTAAACAACAAACGTTGATCAATTATAGACACTTTACTAATGTTTAGTTATGTGCTGAGTTCATTAGAAAATTTGAGTTGCATCAATTAAATTTAACCCCTTCAGCCCCCGGGCACTTTCCGTTTTTGCATTTTTGGTTTTTGCTCTCCTTCTTCCGAGAGGCGTAACTTTTTTAATTTTCCATCAATCTTGCCATATGAGGGCTTGTTTTTTGCGGGACGAGTTGTACTTTTAAATGAAACCATGAGTTTTACCATATAGTGTACTGGAAAACGGCAAAAAAATTCCAAGTGCGGAAAAATTGCAAAAAAAGTGTGATCGTACAATAGTTTTTGGGATATTTTATTCACTGTGTTTACTATATGGTAAAACTGAGGTATCTATGTGATGCCTCAGGTCGATGCGAGTTTGTAGACACCAAACATGTATAGGTTTACTTGTATCTAAGGGGTTAAAAAACATTCACAAGCTTGTCCAAAAAGCGTGGCGCACGTTTTGCGCCATTTTGCAAAAACCTGTAGCGTTCTCATTTTTCAGGATCCGAGGCTCAGTGATGGCTTATTTTTTGCGTCTCGACCTGACGGTACCATTTTTGCGCAGATGCTACGTTTTGATCGCCTGTTATTGCATTTTGCGCAAAATTTGCGGCGACCAAAAAACGTAATTTTGGCGTTTGGAATTTTTTTGCCGCTACGCCGTTTACTGATCAGATTCATTGATTTTATATTTTGATAGATCGGGCATTTCTGAACATGGCGATACCAAATATGTGTCTATTTTTTATTTTTTTTAACCCTTTAATTTTCAATGGGGTGAAAGGGGGGTGATTTGAACTTTTAGGTTTTTTTATTTTTTTTTAATTTTTTAAAACTTTTTTTTTTACTTTTTTTTTTATTTTACTAGACCCCTAGGGGGCTATAGCAATCAGTAATCCGATCGCTTTGCACTAGCTGCAGATCTCAGCTACAGAGCTGAGAACTGCAGATTTGCTGCTTCACTTTCAATGCCGGCTGTATGCCGGCATTGAGAGGAAGTGAGTCATGTTAGCTACAGGCGTCATCACATGACCCTGTGCTACCATGGCAACCGCCGAAAGTCACGTGATCATGTCACATGACTTCCGGTGGGGGCGGGGTAAGTCACTGTCATGGCGGCGCCCATATACATATCGCTGCCAGATTTTGGCAGCGAAATGTAAGGGGTTAATGGCCGCGGGTGGAAGCGATTCCACCGGCGGCTAGCAGGCACACATGTCAGCTGTTGATAACAGCTGATATGTGCGCGGATCGCGGCCGCCTGCCGGCGGCAGGGGGCGGGGCTTACCGGCACACGATCCATGACGTACCCAGTACGTCATGGGTCGTTAAGGGGTTAATATAAATTAGATCAAGTAGGAAGGGGTTAAAACAGAAGATAAAAGTCAATCTGAAGGCTGGCTGTTGTGGGGTTGGCAGGGGACCATAGTTGTGGGCAGAGGCGAGCCCCTGCTTCCAGGCAGTCTTTGGCTTCGGTGCTGCACTCCTGCCACCTCCACAGTGCAACCAGGGATACCGCAGCTTCTCCTCCTCAGGACAAATTCAGACACAAAGTCCAGGATAACGTTTAACACTTCTTTGCTGAATAACTCGCACAGTTTCTGTGGAAGACATCCACTGCGGGCACATAGCTTAAACGTTACAGGCAATTTACGGTTTGGTTTCATTTCACATTTTGCTGCCCACTGCTCCTTCCTGCACATTGCTCCAGCTACTATAGGACTGTCTATTTCCCCCAGCAACACCACAGTGGCAGTTAGTAAATTCATTTAGTCCCACATGGATCTATTCACGTTCCCTCCCACAGGGGTTTGATTCACCACCGGAGAAAGTTACTTCACTACTGTAGCTATGACGACTCGTTCACCCAGGTCTATGTTACCTCACGCCTAGACCAGTCCCATTGGAGTCAGTAGCTTCCTGGAAATTTCCTTAGACTCAAGGCCTACAACTTCAGCGTCAGTCTGTGACAATTTCTGCACCCGGCTACTGAAGAGATTCTTTTGTCCATTTGATCTAGATTTCCTGGGGTGACCCTAAGGGTCTGGCCAAATTACTCTGGGTTTCTCTAACTATACCTCCTCCCTGAGGTAAAGCTTCTTCTCTCTACTCACTCAGCAGTTTTTTGGCTGTTTTTGGCCATGTTTGCGGTAACGTCAGGGTTCAACCGAGTCCATGGTTTAGCCATGGACTCGATTGAACTTTGACTGTCACTGTGCAAATCTCGCATCGGTATCTACTGGCATGGTGCACACTCTCCTGACAGGAGTGGGTCAGCTGCATGTATTTCCATGCAGCTGAGGCGCTCCTGTCAGGAGAGTGTGTGCCATGCTAGGTGATTCGGAAGCGAGACTTGCAGGAGTCATACGCAAGTGGAATCATACCCTCACTATGAGCCTGCTTCTCGCTCTGTAGAGACGCTTGTCTGTCCAGAGCGATGAAGCAGAGCTGACAATGCTTTCCTTGCTTCTCACTCTGTATAGATGCTTGTCTGTACAGAACGGTGAAGCAGAGCTGACATTGCTCTCCCTGTGGACTACATTGGACTAAGGAATTTTTTATAATAAAGATGGAGTCTCTAAATTTTTTTGTTTTATTTCTAAAAAAAAATGTTTTTTATGTGTTGTGGTTGTTTTTCACTGTTTACTAGAAATTCATGGTGGCCATGTCTAATTTGGCACAACACCATGAATTTTGGGCTTAGTACCAGCTGAGAATACAAAGCTGGTATTAACCCCTATATTAGCCGCCACCGCCATCAGGGCCGCTGACGAGTCGGGTAAAGTGCCTGGAAATAGCACTAAGAAACAATGCGCCATTTTCAGGGGCGGCTGCGGTCTGCGGTTTTTAGTGTGGGGGGCCCAGAATACTTTGGCCCTATCATACTGAGAATCCCAGCACCCAGCTGCCTGGTGTTATTTGACTGGCAATCAAAATATGGCAGGAGCCCACTAGTGTTGAGCGAGTATGCTTGTCACTACTCGGTACTCGCACGAGTGTCACTGTGCTCGGGCTACTCGGCGGGGACCGAGTAATCTCGCGATACTTGTGCTGTACTCGTGGTCTTCATCCCTGCATGTTGGCGCTCTTTTGAGAGCCAGTTCTCATGCAGGGATTGGCTGGCAGACCACTGCAATGCCACAGCCCTGTTAGTTGTGGAATTGCAGTGATTGGCCGGCCCGCACAGCGTGACCAAGCCTTTAAACCGGCGGGCACTCTGTGCTCTGCACACAGCCATCCAGACAGTCAGTGCAGGGAGAGTGTTGCTGCTTCAGGGAAAGGTTTGCGGCCCTTTATAGTTATTTCCATAGCAGGGTGCAAACAGTGTGACCAGAAGTCCTTCTCAGGACTATTGTAGTTGTATACAGGCAGGCAGGGTATAGCCAGGTCGGAGTACAGGAGAAGAGTCCTTCTCAGGACTATTGTTGGTGTATACAGGCAGGGAGGGTATATAGCCATTCCTAGTGGTGACCGTATACCAGCCTTTATCATATCTGGGGCTGGTGTACACAGTCTAAAACAGTCCTGATAGTGTCAGACTTCTCAGTAATTGTCGCTCCTAAAAACCTGTTAGGTTCTTATTGCGTCCGTGCTTGCATTTAAAAAACGCACGTGTGTGGCAGTCGGTGGCAGCGTACAGGTGCACTTAATTGCGTTTTGCACAAACTAGTATATAATGCACAAGTCTAGTGAATAATACACGTCAGCAGTGTCTGATAGTGTCAAACTTCTCAGAAATTGTCGCTCCTAAAAACCCTGATGAATTGATCACACCAGTATAGGATCGTGAAACGTATGCGTCGGGGTCTTCTCCAGGGGGACCTCTCTACTGCTACTCACAGGCTGTGTGTGGACCATGGGTATGCCTTTCCTGTCTTAGGTCATTGCTGCCCATTACCTTTACTTGTTATGTCTGACCTGCTGGTCAGTGTGTCTGCAATCTGTTTTACATGATGCAATTGTTATATATACGTATATAATAATCAATTACCATCCGTGCTATGTGCATTATGGGATGTGTCTGACATATACTCAGTGTGGGGCAATTATTTTGTGCACATGCTATGACTTTTGCCCATCTCTCTGTATTGGCAGTTACTACACATCTGTCTCATTATGATTTTTTCATAGCACTCCATGTTTATATTGCCATCTCACAGTTGCCATTTGACACTGTATGTGTATGTTATACGTTTTTCATACACCACTTGTTATACACATGCCTCTGATTTTGCCGCTGATTCTCCTTTGTGCCAGTCCTTCCTGTATAATAAACATTGTTATTTTGCATTACACTCTGCTTGTCCTCCCTGTTTTTCATATATAACGCACAAGTCTAGTGAATAATACACGTCAGCAGTGTCTGATAGTGTCAAACCTCTCAGTAATTGTCGCTCATAAAAACCTGTTAGGTTCTTAGTGCGTCCGTGCTTGCATTTAAAAACCGCACGTGTGTGGCAGTCGGTGGCAGCGTACAGGTGCACTTAATTGCGTTTTGCACAAACTAGTATATAACGCAGAAGTCTAGTGAATAATACATGTCAGCACAGCATTGCAATATGCGCAAGGGCGTTGGCAACGAACAAGGAAGTGGACGTGATGGTGGTGCAGGCAGAGGCCGAGGTCGTGTGCAAGCTCTAATTTTGCCACAACAAAGGGCCACATCTACTCGCTCGCACGTCCTGTCCAAAATTCTTGAGGACCACAGCAGTACACCGCTCTTGAACCAAGACCAGTGTCAACAGGTTGTTAGTTGGATAGCAGATAATGCTTCCAGTCAGATTGGCACCATCACAAACACTCTGTCTTCCACACGGTCAAGTGTCAGTAGCCGTGATACTGCACCGCACATTTCAGAACCTGATCCTCCTTCCTACCACAAGGCCGAGTACACGTCCACGTACATTACTGATCCCACCCTTGGACACTCGGAAGAGCTGTTCACATTTCCATTCGCACATTCTGGCCTCTCACAAGCTCCTGTTGAAGTGGGTCATGAGGAGATCGTATGTACAGATGCCCAAATATTTGAGCAGCCACGTTCTCACGAAGTTGGCAACGTGTCTCAACAAGTGGTGGACGATGATGAGACACAATTGTCAGGAAGTCAGGAGGAGGAGCAGGGTGCGTAAGAGGAAGACGAAGTGGTGGATGATGCAGTAACTGACCCAACCAGGCAGGAGGATATACAGAGCGAGGACAGCAGTGCACAGGGGGAAGAAGGCGTAGCATCCCAACAGGCAGTAAGAAGCAGGGTGGTGGCCCCAGGCAGAAGTCAGGCAACCGTTCCCCAGAACAACAACATGACACAAGATGCCTGTACAAATGTTAGGTCTTCTCGAGTCTGGCAGTTTTTTAAGTTGGCTCCAGATGATTCTAAAAAGGCCATTTGCAACACCTGCCATGCCAGTGTCGCGGGCGGAGGAGGGGACGCCGCGCTCTCCCACTGCTCGGGTCCGGCTGCCGCTGCTGCCGCGGCCTGCTGCTGCTCGGTGGCTTGAGCGATGGGCCGGATCCCGGGGACTCTAGCGGCGCTCCTCGCCCGTGAGTGAAAAGGGGGTTTTGGGTGTGGGGATTGGTTATTGTCCGTGACGCCACCCACGGTTGTGGTGATTGAGTGTACACCACCGCTGCTCTGGCTGGGGATCCCGGGAATGATGGTATGGAGCAGCCAGTTGTTGTGTTGCCCCTCCGTGGGTAGGGGTTGGTGATCCCGGGGCCCAGTGATGGGGTGTTTGAATGGTGGGCAGGCGGGTAGAGGACCTGTGGAGGTGCAGGGGCGCAGGGGCAGCGCTGTGCCGCACGGCACGGAGGTACTCACTCAGCCAGTAAACACGACACAGTTCTCGGTAAACAAACGGCTGGTTGGACAGGTCCCTCGGACGGTTGCACTGTTGATATCCCCTGCAGGTGACGGTGACGGTCTTTTTCCTGCACCTATGTGTTGTTGTTTGGTTGCGATGGGTTCCCACCGGTAACCCGCTCCCCAGCCTGGATATGAACCGGAGGAGCTCCACTCTTGCCCGCAGGCGCTGGCCCTGGGAAACTGGTGCCTTGGCGGTGGTGGTGTCTCCCCTTTACGGTCGGACTGTTGCCTTCAATCGGGACTTAGTTGTTGAGAGACAGTCGTCCCCTTCACTGACGGATTTGGCAAATTATGGCGACTCCTAGCCTTGCCGGGATCAGAAAGGCCCCTTCCCTGGTGCTGACTAATCTTCGTATACCACTGCGGTACCGCCGGGTCACCACCCGTCCACGGTACTTTCGGCAACCTCCAATCAGTCTCACCTGCAGACGGTCACCGCCGTCTGCCAACCTTCCTGTCTCAGTCCGGGGCACACACCCGGACTAACTTCAGGCTTCTTGCTGTCACTTTCTCTTGCTCCTTTACCACTTCCTTCCACTTCACTGTTTACTCCTTCGCTTTCCTAGCTTAACTCCACTCTAGCCCTCAGCTAGACTTCAGCTCTCAAGCTCATCTGCCTGGTTTTCCCGCCTCCAGAGCTGTGAACTCCTCGGTGGGTGGAGCCAATCGCCTGGCCCACCCCCTGGTGTGGACACCAGCTCCTGGAGGAAGGCAACAAGGATTTTTGTTTGACTTCGGTGTGCCTGCAGGGAATGTGGGGTGCGTGTGGTGTTGTGACCTGTGACCCCTGGCTTGCCCAGGGCGTCACACCAGCATCAGCAGGGGTACCAAAGCTAGCAGCTTGACCACCACCAGCATGATCAGGCACATGGCAGCCAAGCACCCGACTTTGTGGGATGTACAACAGAGTCGAGGAGCAGTGATTGCTGATGTCACTGCTACGTCTTCGCTTGTTGTGCATGCGAGCCAATCCCCTGTCCATAATGCCCGCGAACAAGCTTCCTCTGGCCCTGCACCTGCAGTTGCCCACGCAGAAATAACACCATCATCAAGCACGTCCTTGCCCCAGCGCAGCGTTCAGTTATCCATTCAGCAAACCTTTGAACGCAGGCGCAAATACACTGCCAACGCCCCACATGCCACACTTCTAAATGCTAACATTTCGCGACTGCTTGCGCTGGAAATGTTGCCTTTTAGGCTGGTGGAGACAGAAGCATTCCGCGACCTGATGGCGGCAGCTGTCCCACGTTACTCGGTCCCCAGCCGCCACTATTTCTCCCAGTGTGCCGTCCCCGCATTGCATAACCACGTGTCACAAAACATCACACGTGCGCTGAACAACGCTGTTTCACCCAAAGTCCACCTAACCACAGACACGTGGACAAGTGCTTGTGGGCAAGGCCGCTACATCTCGTTGACGGCACACTGGATTAATATTGTGGAAGCTGGGACCCAGTCTGAGCGAGGGACGGAACACGTCCTTCCCACACCAAGGTTTGCAGGCCCTACCTCAGTCAGGGTTTCGCCCACACTCTACAGCTCCGGAATGTCATGCTCTTCAGCCTCCTCCTCCTCCTGCGCATCCTCATCCACTTTACCCTCCACACCAGTCCCAAGCTGGAAGCACTGCAGCACTGCCTCGGCGAAGCGGCAACAGGCTGGGCTGAAGCTAATCTGCATAGGTGACAAACCCCACAATGCAGAAGAGGTGTGGACAGCTCTAAAACAGCAGGCAGATCACTGGCTCACACCTCTGAACCTAAAGCCAGGAAAGGTCGTGTGTGACAATGGCCGGAACCTGGTGGCGGCTTTGAGGCGAGGCCAGCTGACACATGTTCCATGCGTGGCCCATGTGCTCAACCTCGTGGTTCAGCGGTTTCTAAAGTCATACCCAGAGCTGTCTGATCTGCTGGTAAAAGTTCGCCGCCTGTCTGCACATTTTCGAAAGTCACCTACTGCTTCAGCCGGCCTTGCCGGCTTTCAGCTTCGTTTGCATCTTCCGGCTCACAGATTGGTGTGTGATGTCCCCACGCATTTGAATTCAACTCTGCACATGTTGGTCAGGATATGTGAGCAGAAGAGGGCAGTTGTTGAGTACCTGCATCACCTAAGCCGTCGGGAAATGGGTCAAACTCCACACATAACACCTGAGGAGTGGAGATGAATGTCCGACCTATGTACCATCCTCCAAAACTTTGAGGACTCCACCAAGATGGTGAGCGGCGATGACGTCATTATTAGCGTCACCATACCGCTTCTCTGCCTTCTAAAACGGTCTCTGCTCAAAAACAAGCATGATGCATTGCAGGCGGAGCGCGATGAGTTGGAGCAAGAAACAGTAGTGAGTGTGGGTGATAACACACAGCCCAGCCTTGTCTCATCACAACGTGCAGTGGAGGACTATGACGAGGAGGAGGATGAAGACATGGAGCAACTCTCCAGCCAAATTGAGGATATGACATGCTCACCAGTCATATCCTCGGTTCAGCGTGGCTGGCCAGAGGGCAGGGTAGATGAGGAG
The DNA here is from genome assembly GCF_048569485.1 of Anomaloglossus baeobatrachus. Classification (NCBI taxonomy): domain Eukaryota; kingdom Metazoa; phylum Chordata; class Amphibia; order Anura; family Aromobatidae; genus Anomaloglossus; species Anomaloglossus baeobatrachus. Next base: position 104,089,534 of record NC_134355.1, on the reverse strand, counting down.
GAGGAGGAGCACAGCATGTTCAGTCATCGTGTTGGTCAGGATACTGAAGTGATGGCTGTTAAGAGTCTGGCACAAATGGCTGACTTTATGGTAAGCTGCCTGTCTCGTGACCCTCGCGTTAAGAACATCTTGGCCGACAATCATTACTAGTTGGTAACACTGTTAGACCCACGCTACAAGGAGAACTTTATGTCTCTTAGTCCCGAGGCGGAGAAGTCAGCCAAAATGCAGCAGTTCCGGAAGGCCATAGTCACGGAAGTAGGCAAAGCATTCCCCTCACAAAACGCTAGCGTCATAGGTCAGGAATCAGTGGACAACCAAGGCGTACAGCCGAGAGGGGCACAAGTCCAATCCGCCAGAGGTAGGGGAACAGTCTTTAAGATGTGGGACAGTTTTCTCAGCCCCTCACATACCACAGCCTCTGAGGTGCGGGGTAGTGCCACAAGAAATCCTAAGTTTACGCAGATGCTCAAGGAGTACCTTGCAGATCGAACAACTGTACTCCGACATTCCTCTGTGCCTTACAATTATTGGGTATCCAAGCTGGACACATGGCATGAATTGGCTCTCTATGCCTTGGAAGTCCTGGCCTGCCCTGCTGCTAGCGTTTTGTCAGAGCGTGTTTTTAGTGCCGCAGGTGGAATCATTACAGATAAACGCACCCGCCTGTCAACTGAAAATGCTGACAGGCTGACTCTGATCAAGATGAACAAGGGTTGGATTGGGCCAGACTTCACCACACCACCAGCAAATGAGAGCGGAATTTAAATTTTGTAACGGGTATTTGCCATGTACCTCCACTCACCCATGGGTACACACTTCTGGACTTTGGATAATCGCTGGACTGCTCCTCCTTCTCCTCATGCGCCACCATGATGACCGTTACAATACTTAGGCCGTTGTTTCAGGTATACCCCCAGTGGTAAATTTTTTTGCCCATTCTTTCAGAAGAACATTACAACGACAGGAGACCCGCTCCTTTGCAATGGGAACAATGTTTTGAGGCCCTCATGCACGTCTCTATCCAGGGACAATGGGCACTTCAGGTTTACAGGCCCTCATGCACATCTCTATCTAGGGACAATGTGGAGCTTCCCAATTTTTGGCTGCCCTGCCAAAGGGCTATACTACAATAGACCCACTTCCTTACAATGGGCCCTTCAGGTTTACAGGCCATCATGCACGTCTGTATGCAGGGGCATTGGTGAACCTCACAATTTTGGACTGCCCTGGCAAAGGAAAATACTACAAAGACTCACTTTCTCAAAATGGGCACATTAGACTCAAGAGGCCTTCATGTACGTCTCTTCTCAGGGACATCGGAGTGCCACACAATCTTTTCACGTAAAATCTTTCATGTAATCTCAAAAAGTAACATACACCAGCTCTATCTCACTATTGGGTATGTGCCCTTAACATTTCCGCCATGAAAATTCATTTTGGTGTCATTTTGGAAGGTTTTCTGGCGAGTCCATAAAAATGGCGTAAAACTCTGATAAAATTGTTCAAAGCTGTGACTTTTGAGTGATAACTGCTTCAAGGGATCTTCCCCATGCTGTTGCCATGTCATTTGAGCACTCTTCTGAGACTTTTGTGACATTTTTACGGTTTCTACATGCTGTCGGGGGTCATTTCAGAAAAATACTCCGGTCTCACATAGGATAACATTGGGCTCGGTGCTCGGGCCGAGTACACGAGTATCTTGGGATGCTCGGCCCGAGCCTCGAGCACCCGAGCTTTTTGGTACTCGCTCATCACTAGAGCCCACACGTTTTTTTTATTTTTTTTTTTGTAAGTATAATCATAATGTTTTTTACTAATGTGCTTTTTTTTCAGCCTCTAGTCCCAAACTGGACCTGAACTGTAACATGAGTTTCCTAGGAAAACTCGTGTTCCGGACCGTGTGCACGAACACTATGTGTTCGGTACAGACCCCGAACTTTACAGTTCAGGTTCGCCCATCACTAGTCACAAGCACTGATACTGTCACAGGTTCTTTCAACCAAACTTATTTACTTGTCAACGTCTTCAAAAACAGTATTTGTCTCCCCTGAGGCAGCCACATTCTTGTTTCCCAAAGGGGTTACCATTAGCAATTGATAATTCATACATTTCACTGGCCGACCACTTACCTGGTACTCGGGCGCCCGTTGGGCTTCTTAAGCTGCTCATCCTCTCCTTCAGCTTCATTGTTCATTGCAGAAGCAACAGTCTTTCCGGTCAGTTAGGACCTACTCTTCTCTCAAGCACCCACTGACCTTCTGCTGACTGAGGGGGTTTGTTAGGTATCCGCCAGGGAATGGCCACCACCCGGGCCGCACTACATATCCAGCACCTGAAATCGACCCAAAGTTTTTGGGGTTTTCATCAATCACGTCTCTCACAGATGCAGTTTTTTCTTCTCCATCAGGGACTCTCCCTGCCTTCTTAACCATTATTTTTTAAAACTAAGCCCTGCCTTTCACTAACTCCCTCTAGCCCAGTAACACCAGGGAAGCAGCTTACACATTGTAGCCATCTAGTGGCCGTTTAAACATATTACATGATAACATAAACGCATTTTACACATAGTAAATTTGCAGGTTTGGGGTGGCCGAGCCTTACACTCCCTTACACACATACCTGCCAGCGTTTGTTAAAAGGAACCTGTCAGCAGAAATTTCGCAATAAACCTAAAAGATTCCCCTTCTGCAGCTCCTGGGCTGCATTCTAGAAAGGTTCCTGTTGCTATTGTGCGCCCTTTAAGACCTAAATAAATACTTTATAAAGTTTTAACTTTATGTATGCAAATGTTTTTTTATGGTCACGGGGGCGGGCTGTTTTGCGTCCGCTATTCGCCTCCTGCCGCTTTACGCCATCCCCCATTGCTCATTTCCATACATGAGGACGCCGCCCAGTGCTCCCGATGTCTCGCGCATGCCCAGTGGCACTATTGTGGGACAGCACTGTGTAAAGCGTCACCTCCACGTCACCTATTACTGCAGGCGCGAGATTATGGGCGGCGCTGTGATTGTCATCAGCAGCGTCATCCAAGTACCCACCCATAAACTTGCGCCTGCGGTAATAGGTGACATGGGTTCATATGGCCAGCGCTTGCGCATAACTGTGGAGGCAGAGGGAAAAGCACGGGCACGAGATTATGGGCGGGTACTTGGATGATGCTGCTGATGACAATCACAGCACCGCCCATAATCTCGCGCCTGCGCAATCACCTCACCAGCGGTCACACTTTACACAGTGCTCAATGCCACTGGGCATGCGCGAGACCTCGGTTAGAGAGTGTAGGTACTATCCCAACTGGGTACACCTTGGCGTTGGTGGGATAGCTTTATGCATTTTTGATCAAAAACAGTGTTTACTAAGTACCCTATGTTTATATGCACTATGCTTTTATTTAGTTACAGCAGGGTATGTTTTCACAATTTTTCCCTTGGTTTCTCTTTGTCTAATGGCCAGTGTGAACATGAGCTCACAAGCTCCATGTATACCATCTCATACTCTGGCTCACTTTTTTGTTTTTATGTAGTTTTTTTGTATTCAGTACAAATGGGGTGTGGCCCTCCCTCTTGGTGAGCTGGACATTTCATTCTGTGAATCCCCCTGACTGTGTGTGTCCTGTTGGGACCCGGTCGCTCTCAGCCCTTAGCCACATTGAGGCCTATTTTAGACCCATGGTAAGGTTTTAATATTAGAGAGTGTAGGTACTATCCCAACTGGGTACACCTTGACGTTTGGTGGGATAGCTTTATGCTTTTTTTGATCAAAAACAGTGTTTACTAAGTACCCTATGTTTATATGCACTATGCTTTTATTTAGTTACAGCAGGGTATGTTTTCACAATTTTTCCCTTGGTTTCTCTTTGTCTAATGGCCAGTGTGAACATGAGCTCACAAGCTCCATGTATACCATCTCATACTCTGGCTCACTTTTTTGTTTTTTTGTTTTTGTTTTTTTGTTTTTATGTTTTTTTTCTCGGGAGCACTGGGCGGCATCCTCATGTATGGAAATGAGCAATGGGGAACAGCGTAAAGCGGCAGGAGGCGAATAACGGACGCAAGACAGCCCGCCCCCGTGACCATAAAAAAAATTTGCATACAAAAAGGTAAGACTTTATAAAGTATTTATTTAGGTCTCAAAGGGGGCACAATAGCAACAGGAACCTTTCTAGAATGCAGCTCAGGAGCTGCAGAAGGGGATTCTTTTAGGTTTATTGCGAAATTTCTGCTGACAGGTTCCCTTTAAATCCCACTGTCAGAGATTGGCAGTGGGATTTAACTGGCTAACAGCTGCGGCTAGATCACCAATTCACTCGCCGCTTTTAGGCTTCTCTCACACATCTGTGCATTAAATGCATGTGTGTGATGGTCTATGGTAAAGGTGTGTATATGTGTGCGTGGGTACGTGTGTGTTCTGTGTGCTATCCCTGTGCTATCCGTGTGACATCCGGATAGCACAGGGACAGCATGAGCTGCTATACTTGCCTGTCTCTGGCACTGCTGTCTCCAGCACTGCTGTTACTTCTGGGTCTGCGGTGAGGGCAGTGAATATACAATAAGCATAATGAGCGAGACCCGGAAGTAACAGCAGAGGCAGAGACAGCCAAAAAAAGGTAAGTATAAAAATTCTCTATTTTTATTAGACCTGTGTTTTCTCCAGTACGTTTCACATTGATGTCACATTTATCACATCAGTGTGCGCTCCACATGACACCCGTGCTGCCAGCTGAACATGGACATGTTGTCTTGTGGAGCACACAGAAATACAGTCCGTGTCAAACCACAGATGTGTGACCAAGCCCTTAGAGGCACATGTCAGCTAATCAGATGAGCCGATATATGCATAGAAAGATGCAGGCTCAATGTGCGAGCCTGCATCAAAGGCAAGGAGAGGACCCATGATGGACATAGTATGTCATGGGTCGTTAAGGTGTTAAAGGGTTAAACAATGGATTAGTTTTTGGCTACACATTCTCTGCAAGAAATTAACTAGCACAGAATGTTGATAGTAAAATAACATTCAATATAATTAACTAACGAATGTGTAACTTATATAAGTCGTTGAAAAAAATACTGAAATATTTACTTACACGTTTACTTTGTGCTGCTACCCAATAGAATGATATATTCTTCTTGTCCTGGTTACAGAAGATAATATTCCACCCTCGCTTTGTAAAATTCTTTTGATTTGCACAGCATGAACCTCATTATTTTCAACTCTTAAATTATCCACAATCACCAGAACAGCACTGCAAAACTATTAGGCAGAGCAGGAATTGGACAATCTTAATAACAGAATAATTGTACAATCTAGAAAGCATTATATTACTATTAAGAGAATATACTGTGTTGTAATATTCATAGTATGTGGTTTTCCAATTAAAAATATATCTCTTGGTTTGGTGGTGATTGACATGATAAATGACATCATACTGGGACATAAACACACCCCATTGTGAAAATCTTTGATGAATAGATACTCCATCCTTTCACAGAATGATACTTGACTGATTTTTATGACAAATCTAACTTGTATTTTTTTAAGGCTTCCACTGTAGTTTATTCTGAGAACAAAATAGATTTAGGTAATGATGCAAAAACATAATTCCCAGTAACACCATTTAATTCTTATAGTATCTGCATGTTAGGGGGCCAAGGGCTGAGGTGCTGTGTTGCGACCATAAACATCATAGAAATGAGTTCCTCTGTGGATGTTTACCCTCTATGGCTACATACTTTAAAATGGTACTGGAGCCCCTGTTACTATAAATGAGTCAGTCCATTTTATAAGAATAAACTTGATATTACTTCAGAAATTGATGAAACATATTTCATAATTTCGTATAAAGTTTAAGGCCCTGTGCACACTAGAAAATGGAATTTTCTTAAGAAAATTCCGCAGGATCTGAAAGATTTCCGCACCCGCGGAAAAGAAAAACACAAAAAAAAAGCACCAAAATTTGCATGCGCTTTGGTGCGTTTTGGTGCGGATTTTCCGCAGGTTGGTACATGTGTTTTAATGCATTCAATGCAATAAAGCATATTGAAAAAAAAAAGGTAATTTCCTTCTGATATAGATAGATAGATAGATAGATAGGTAGATAGGTAGATAGGTAGATAAATATAGATAGATATAGATAGATATAGATAGATAGATAGATAGATAGATAGATAGATAGATAGATAATGCATAGATAGAATCATAGATAGATAGAGGGATAGATAGATAGATAAATAATGGATACATAGATAGATAGATAGAGGGATAGGTAGATAGAGGGATAGATAGAAGAATAAATAGATAGATAGATAGATAGATAGAGGGATAGATAGATAGAGGGATAGATAGATAGATAGAGGGATAGATAGATAGATAGATAGAGGGATAGATAGATAGAGAGATAGATAGAGAGATAGATAGATAATCAATAGATAGAGGACAGATCAATCAATAGATAGAGTCCCTGTGAGAACACACTGCAGTTCTCGCGAGCGGTAATGTGTTCACATTACCGACCGTGAGAAATGACCTGTAGTTACCCCTGCATCCTCGTTACGAGGCTGCATTGAGTATGTGTCAGACGTGGCTGCAGCAGTCTGCAAGCATCGTGGGACCTGTGTGGATTATGCCAGAGCTGTGTGTTGGGGGGTAATAAAAAGGTGAAAGAGGGGGCTATTTTGTGTTTTATTTAATATAAAGGATTTTTTGTGGCGTGTGTTTATTCACTTTACTTACGGGTTAATCATGTAAGCTGTCTCATAGATGCTGCCATGATTAAGCTAGGACTTAGTGCCATCAATGTGCTGCCATTAACTCGTTATTACCTTGATTGCCACCCAACGCATCATGGCAATATGGAAGAGCCGGGGACACTCCGGGACTGTCGCATAATGGATGCGACAGTGTCGGGGCAGCTGCAGGCTGATATTTTTGGCTGCAGCAGGGGGGGCATTAACCATGGCCCTTGTCCTCCCCAGCCTGAGAATACCGGGCCGCCGCTGTGTGTTTACCTCGGTTGGACGGTAAAAATACGGCAGAGCCCACTTTTTTTTTGTTTTTTTTATTTATAATATGTATGTTTGATTTCTATGTGCATTCTATATGTCTGTGTCTGTGTGTGAGTGTGATCTGTGTGTGTTTACTCTCTGCTCAGCTTCCTCTTCCTGTCATAATGACAACACTTCCATGCAAAACGCAGGGTAGTGATGAACATTATGTCCTGAAAAACGCGAACTACCACAGGGAATAACACAGGAAAACGCAATGAAACGCACAGAATTTGCTACCTGCGTTATTCCTTGCGGGATTTCATGATTACATTTACAGTCAATGTAGTGAAATCCCGCAGCTACCTGCGTAAAAGAAGTGACATGCAATTCTTTTTGCTGCGGGAATCCCGCAGCAAAACCTGTAGCTGTCAAAATTCACCTAGTGTGCACAGCATTTTTTTCCCATAGGTTTTGCTGGTGAATCACTGCAGAAAGGTTATGAACATTTTCTGCAGCAAAACATGCAGCAAATCCATGGGAAATCCGCAGTAAAATCCGCCTAGTGCGCACATAGCCTAATGGTTACATATTCTTCTACATTAAACAGAGACACAATAATTTGTTACATGTGGTGACACTTCTGTTGTGAGTAGAGATGAGCAGACTCACAACATTTGTAGCCGGACTCTTATAAAAGTTTGGCTTGGCACCCTGACTTGACTTGAACTCCAGCAGAAGTCACTAATTGGGCAGTTCATATCTCCAGCCTCATGCAGTGAGCCATAAACAGATCACTTCCGGGGGCAGGTAGGCAAGTTTTTTTCTTTATTTTACTCTCTCTTACACTTTCTTTTCGCACACAGTACATCCAATCATGCCGTTGTTACCCCCAGTCTGAGCCAATCAAGCACTGCAAGCAGCTTGCACTGGACTAAACACCAAGCGTACCTGAGCACAGCAAAAAACTACATTCTTTTTATTATGTAAATTCCAAAAATTATGCATAAAAATTTACAAATATTTTTTATTTCTATGAAAATAGAATTAAATTGTCTGACTGATTGTCTGGTCTAGCTGTGACTTCAGGTGATCTCACTGATGTCACCACACTCACAGCTGTACCTCTGTCAGGGTGTCTCTGACACCGCAGTGCTTGGTCACGTTTTCTAATGTGGTCACCGCACACTGCGACCTCAGAGCCGGGATTGTCAAGGGATGTCATGTCTGTCGATTATGACGGACCTGCAGGGGTATGTTGGGGGGTTATTAAATTGGAGAAAGAGGGAGTGTTTTGGGGTTTGTTTCTTTTTCTAAAAAAAAAAGGATTTTTTCTGTGTTTTCTATTTATTTCCTTTTACTTACACGATTAGTAATGGGGGGTCTCATAGACCCCTACCTATTTCTAACCTCGGGCCTCATTCTGAGAGAGCTGCAGGCTGCTATTTTTTAAGCTGAGGAGCCCAATATTCATGGGACTCACCAGCTTGAGAATACCAGCCTCCAGCTGTCTGTTTATCTTGGCTGCATATCAAAAGTAGGGGGTATTGCATGCTGTTTTTTAAATTGTTTATTTAAATAATTTTAAAAATGGTGCATAGGTCCCGTGTATTTTGATATCCAGCCAAGATAATGTACAGAGCTGGAGGTATCAAAACATGGAGACCCTACGCCATGTTTTCCAATTATTTATTTATTATTACATTCCACTTTGTGGACCAACACAGCTAGTGTGAAAGCAGCCAATCACAGATAGCGGCATGCCAGCAATCTGATTGCAACCAATCACAGTGGGTGGGCGGGGAAAGAAGTGAATATTCATGAGATTTAATGAGCGGACCTGGAAGCAGTGTGAAAGCCATGCAGAGGCTCAGTAAGTATAATTATTTTGCATCAATGCTCCTTTTCTTCCTTTTTTAATTTTTTTTATTTTTACCTGGGTGTCCGAACCCAAACACTGAGAAGTTCTTCTTCAGTGTCCGTACACAGAAAAAAATCATATAAATATATATATATATATATATATATATATATATATATATATACAGTGCCTACAAGTAGTATTCAACCCCCTGCAGATTTAGCAGGTTTGATAAGATGCAAATAAGTTAGAGCCTGCAAACTTCAAACAAGAGCAGGATTTATTAACAGATGCATAAATCTTACAAACCAACAAGTTATGTTGCTCAGTTAAATTTTAATACATTTTCAACATAAAAGTGTGGGTCAATTATTATTCAACCCCTAGGTTTAATATTTTGTGGAATAACCCTTGTTTGCAATTACAGCTAATAATCATCTTTTATAAGACCTGATCAGGCCGGCACAGGTCTCTGGAGTTATCTTGGCCCCCTCCTCCATGCAGATCTTCTCCAAGTTATCTAGGTTCTTTGGGTGTCTCATGTGGACTTTAATCTTGAGCTCCTTCCACAAGGTTTCAATTGGGTTAAGGTCAGGAGACTGACTAGGCCACTGCAACACCTTGATTATTTTCCCTCTTGAACCAGGCCTAGGTTTTCTTGGCTGTGTGCTTTGGGTCGTTGTCTTGTTGGAAGATGAAATGACGACCCATCTTAAGATCCTTGATGGAGGAGCGGAGAGTCTTGGCCAAAATCTCCAGGTAGGCCGTGCTATCCATCTTCCCATGGATGCGGACCAGATGGCCAGGCCTCTTGGCTGAGAAACAGCCCCACAGCATGATGCTGCCACCACCATGCTTGACTGTAGGGATGGTATTCTTGGGGTCGTATGCAGTGCCATCCAGTCTCCAAACGTCACGTGTGTGGTTGGCACCAAAGATCTCGATCTTGGTCTCATCAGACCAGAGAACCTTGAACCAGTCTGTCTCAGAGTCCTCCAAGTGATCATGAGCAAACTGTAGACGAGCCTTGACATGACACTTTGAAAGTAAAGGTACCTTACGGGCTCGTTTGGAACGGAGACCATTGCAGTGGAGTACGTTACTTATGGTATTGACTGAAACCAATGTCCCCACTGCCATGAGATCTTCCCAGAGCTCCTTCCTTGTTGTCCTTGGGTTAGCCTTGACTCTTCGGACAAGCCTGGCCTCGGCATTGGTGGAAACTTTCAAAGGCTGTCCAGGCCTTGGAAGGCTAACAGTAGTTCCATAAGCCTTACACTTCCGGATGATGCTCCCAACACTGGAGACAGGTAGGCCCAACTACTTGGAAAGGGTTTTGTACCCCTTGCCAGCCTTGTGACCCTCCACGATCTTGTCTCTGATGGCCTTGGAATCCTCCTTTGTCTTTCCCATGTTGACCAAGTATGAGTGCTGTTCACAAGTTTGGGGAGGGTCTTAATTAGTCAGAAAAGGCTGGAAAAAGAGATAATCCAAACATGTGAAGCTCATTGTTCCTTGTGCCTGAAATGCTTCTGAATACTTTAGGGGAACCAAACAGAATTCTGGTGGTTTGAGGGGTTGAATAATAAATGATCCGCTGAATACACTTTTCACAATTTAAAAAAAAAAAAGAAATAACATTCTTTTCTTGGAAGTGGATCACACTTCCAGGCTGATCTACAGTCCAAATGTCACAATGCCAAGTTAATTCTGAATGTGTAAACCTGCTAAATCTGCAGGGGGTTGAATACTACCTGTAGGCACTGTATATATATATATGTACGTATATATATATATATATATATATATATATATATATATATATATATATATATATATATATATATGTTTAGTTTTTTTATTCCAAACTTAACAAGTACCCTGTGCTGGTACTATGCCTAGGACTATAAGAGAATTGTCACTATTTAGATAATATATGTCAGAGTTAGGAAAATTGTCGTGAACACCAAAAATAGAAAAAAGTGTGTGCAACTCCACATTAGGCAAAAAAATTTTTAAACAATTTACGCTGGCATAATCACTTTGATGAATAGTGGTTATTGTTTTATTGACCTTTATTTTACAAAGACCCATGCTACGCTCATATACTAACTACAAATGTATGTTAACAGGGCCAGGCTGGGGTGTCATGATTGCAGTCCCAGAGGTCATGGCCAAGACCAAGCCTTGAGGTACAGGGGCCCATCGACCCCAGTGCATACGTATGTTGCAGGTGCATCTAAGGGCACACATCCAGCTGAAGTTCATTATAGTAGAGGGAGTCGTAGGGTCCCTGCATTGCAATACAAGCTGGTGACTGGCAGCTGACATTGGCAGTGCCATTATTGGGAGAGCATGACAGTGACGTCATGCGCCATGTTGCGCACTCTGATGTCAGCTTCCGGCCACTGCGTGCTGGCTACAGAGAATGCTGCATGATGTGGAAGCAGAATAGAGGGTTTTTTTATGCATTAGAGACAAAACAGGGACATATATATCAGGACGGGCTCAGGATGGAGACTATATATAACAGGATGGAGGAGATATATACCAGGATAGGGACAGATATAACAGGATGGGTCTAGGATGGAGACATGTATACCAGTATGGGCTCAGGACATCAGGATGGAGATATATAGAATACCAGGATGTGCCCATGATATGAACATACATACTAGTATGGGCCAAGGATGGGGAGATACATACCATAATGGACCCGGAATGAGGAGAAACATACCAGCATTGGGCTTAGGGTGAGGACATATATATGAGGATTGGGACATATATACTGGGATAGGAACATAGATGCCAGGAAGGGGACATATATACAGAATGGGACCATCTTGGGGGCATATATACAATAATAGAGGTATGCATACCAGGAGTGACCCAGAATGAGGACATACATACAGGGATGGGCCATAGATGAGGATATATATATATATATATATATATATATATATATATATATACAGTATGTAAGTTAGTGAGGGGGCCAACAAAAAGGCAAATAAAGAAAAAATGTAAAATAATCCATAGTCTATATATGGTATTGCAGATGTCATCAATGACTTGTATAACATTTTTGGTAATACATACAGTAAATTATCAATGTGACCTTTCCTAAACTAAAAGATCAAAACAATTGAATACTTTAAGGTATATGAACCTATTACAGTTTAAAAGTTTATCTTTCTCTAATTATATTAAATCCGAAGGCAAAAAATGAAAAGCCCTAACACATTCTTTGTGTCATTTAGTATATCCAATTACAAACTCTTAATACCTCAGTAAAGCTTTTCAAGCTCCCTGCCTCTGGTAAAACATTGTGTACTTTTTGTCTGTACATTTTGCTTTGTGATAGGTAGAGGCGATCCACATATGACCCAGGAATGGTTTCTCACAGAAAATAAAAATCCAGTCCGGCAACATTTTTTCTGTGAACTATACCTTCCCTTCTAGATGTAAAAAGGGTCATTTAGTAAAGACACATAAAGCCTTTGTGATATTGCAAAACACATGCAAATGTATACTAACCAATATAGTTTATCAGATTACAATCTCTGTGGACTCACTCTTTATATTCAGTACCTGAAATGATCCTAAAGCAAAAGTATGTTGTGTAAAGAACCACAAAATTACAGGCTTAAAAAAGGGGAATAAAATTTGCAAATCTTAATGTAACTGTCGTAAGCGCTTGCACTATTCTTGTTCATTTTATTGTCTGAAATCCAGATGAATAAGGCTGATCTTCTATTCTAGATGCAAAATATAGACAAATACGGATCTGAAAAACAAAGCAAACAACCCCATTAATTTGTTTCTGTACTACAAAATGTTTTGAACTGCAGCTAGACCTTGACTACAAGCAATGTACTGTTATTGCACTGTAATAGCTTAGACACAGCAGTTGTGTCTTATTTGGTCACTTGAAGGGGCCATTTATAATTTGCTGCGGTCAGCCTACAACTTTCTATGAACTACATGCTCAAATAGGTGGCTTAGGCTAAGAACACACATCCGGCTTTTCTGCCGTTTGTCGGTTCCGGCGCGCTCCCGTGCACTGTGTACAATAAAGTGGCTGCGCGACAAGCTCCGGTCACGTGCTGTCATGTGACCGGAGCATGTGACCAGGAAGTTGCAGCGCAGCCACTGTACTGTATAGACTATACGGGATTGCGCCGGATCCGACAAACGGCAGAAAAGCCGGATGTGTGTTTTTAGCCTTAGGAGGGTTGATCCCTGAGACAGAATTTTTTAAGTGTACATGTAGTGGCCCAGTCCAGATTGGGTCTGTTTCTTTAAGTACATTTACTTATATGTAGTATTATGTTATATGTTATAAGTAAAGCATTTTTCATTTGCTGTGTTCTAGCACCATCTACTGGTGAAAACTGTAAGAATCTGAAGTGTGCATTGGGTGTTTTCCTATTGGCCAGTTCTTGGTCACATGGCTCAATAGGTGGAGCTATTCTCCAGCCTCTGTCTGGAAAGAACTGGAATGTTCTGGCTGAGTCTCCTCTGAGGGGAGACATTATGTGGAGTTTCTCTTCACCACAAGACTCCTGCTAGGCCCGAGGCCTAGAATTTCACCATTTACTGATTTTTACAGCCAATATACTGAAGGCTTCCTATCCTGAATCCTCACTGGCCAGATATACATCTCTTCAGACAGTAGGGCATACTGACTATATACCAAACCCTACTGCACGCAGCTTGGGGAAGTTTGAGGGTCTCCCACCCCACGGCAATATTAGTGGCTTGCATGCCATTGTCCACGCACCAGCCGTCCGGTCCCCGTAGCGCTGGGCAACTTTCCACAATTGCTTACAAGTACTGCACGTGTCTGAACTAGCAGTGAAATTAACCCCAGGACTCCAGGTCTGTACAATCTTATTACTTTATTATATCTACCCTCTAAGCTAAAGAGACCCTGAACCTGCTAAAAGCATACCAGAATTAAATCTGAAACAAATCGTGCTCTTAAAAGCTCCAGAACCCTCATTGCACTTCAGCATTCAACTCCAAGCTGTATTTGCCGTAGCCTACCCACAAAAGACTGAAGCATACAGTATATTCCATGTTGTTTTCCTTTGTTCCCACTGTATTAAAGCAACTGTTATCCCCAAGACCGTGTCTGTGGACTGTCCATCAGCTGTGGATACTGTGTGGGGGTGGATAGCAGGAAACATCAGGGCCTGGTAGACCACCCAGGGAACACGGCCCCTGCAACCTCGTGCCAGAACAGCAACTGTGACATATAGAACATTTGAGGTCCTCTGTCCCTGGGCCCTTACATACACTCGATATAGTTAAACTTGTGGACCTCCCCACATGTATAGGAAAGCTAAATTGCTGTGTCTCGATATGTCACGGTAATAGTAATTAGTATGGTGTCCCAAGAGGCCTCCTCATTCTTCTTGCTTAGACATAATAGTTTTTTTTTTTAATTGACTGGTTGTATGTTAATAGTATAATCTGATTTAAAAAATATTGTAAAGGCAAACTATAGAAAAAAAATTAAAAAAATAGCCTTTATAGGGAAACCATCAGTACCTTCATTTGTATAGAAGTTGTGTATGACTGTATTGGCACTTGTCCCCCAATAAAAATTAAATCTTTTTTTTTTTTACACATTTGCTGTGTCTACTTCCATATATAAAAGTGCACTGACAGCTCCCTGTTATTAGTTGTCTAATTCCATAGTGGGCAAAGTCCTTAAAGGGGTACTCTTGGGAAATAAAAAATTATTCTAATGGCCATAGCCTCATAAACTATAACGATGAGCTCAACAGTACAGTTCCCTACTCCCACAATACCTGTAATTCAGTACGCTGGAGTTGTTCCCTGGTGCTCCCCCTTCCTTCTGGGCTTTTACATCAGTCATCAGGGTTTAGTAGGTGCTAGCCCGCTAATAACAACTGCTGCTATTCTGTCTGAGAACAGGGGGCATGGCTGGACATGGCCTGCTCCTGGTGTCAAGTAACATCCAATCCCCTTGTTAACATCTATTTCTCCATAGTCGAAGAACAGGGGGCATGGTCATACCCCCGTTCTTGGACTGCATGGCAACAGATATTAACAGGGGATCTAACTGTTACTAAACATCAGGAGAAGGCCATGACCCCTGATTTCTTATGTTAAGTCCCAGAATGGATTAGGCACACCAAGAAGCAGCTCCAGCGTTACACTGAATTACAAGTACTGTTAGGGTGAAGAACACTACTATGGATCTCATTTTTATAGTTTGCTAGGGCATGTCCATTAGAATAAGTTTTTATCTCCTTGGAGTACTCATTTAAACACAATGATCAGGTTATACTCTTTGGCTTTTTAATTACACAAAACATTCCCTACACAATCCCTTAAGCTTGCCATGCACTTTGTGCTTTGTTCAAATTCTTCTTTTGAATAATAAGATTGATCAAAAGAATGGATCATCCTAATGTTATGTGTAAGGGACCTTATACTTATGTGCTCAAAAATCTAATGGCAAATCATTATTTTCTAAATGAATAGAACTAGGACAAAATGATCTGATAGGAAATGGAATATATAAAATATTGAAAGGAAATGTTACCAGTCTTAACCTCACGGCTCCAGGACTACTGATTCAGTAGTCTCTGCCTATACTAGAAGCAATGACAACCTGACCATACAGTCATCTGACTGCTGAAGCAATGGAGTGGCTGCAGCAGCAGATGACTGATAGAAAGTATGCCATTACTTTACATCCCAGGAAAGACCAGTGGAGACCACCAGAGCAGCGGCACTGGAGCTGTTTAGGTTCTGTTAACACATCTTTCTATCTTGTTCTAATGATCCCTCCCAATGGCCAATGAAAAAGAGGTGAAAAAATAATTTGCTATTCTAACGTCTTAAAGGGAATCTACCACAAGGGTTTTGCAACCTAATCTGAGAGCAGCATAATCTAGAGAAAGAGATCCTGATTCCAGTGATTTATCACTTATTGCTGCTTAGTGTAGTGTTGATTAAATCACTGTTTAATCAGCAGTAGATTATCATTGGAGAACTACTTTGTCTGTTGCCAGGTAGTCAAGTGTCACGTTTCCTCCAAACTCTTCTCCTTCCTTCATCAGGCGCCGCCGTATTTCTGCCATGGGCAATGCTTGGGATAGGAGAGGAGTCGAGGCCAGTGTCTCTGGTGGGCGCAGGGTCCGCAGCTCCACTAAGTTAGGTTTCCCTGGGACCTGCAGTACCACTGGCTGACTGTGGTTGCGTGTGTCTTCCAGCTGAAGTTACCTCCTTTTAGCTACAGCCAATGGAAAGGCACCACACCCCTCTTATTCTCCCTCCTGTCTGCTGGTCGCTGCCAGATACAGTCTTGTAGTATACTGCTTGTCTCTGGTTCGCACCCTGCTCCTGAACTTCTGATTCCCATGTTTTGACATCTGCCTGTTCTGACTACTCTCCTTCCTGCCATGTTTTGTACTTCGCTGCCATCTCTGGTTTGACCTTAGCCTAATTTCCTGACCACCCTCTTGCCTGCCGATTTTGTCTCTTTTTGTACCTCCTGGTTTGGACCCTACCTGACGACTACTTTTTCCTGCATTGCAGCCTTTCATAAGCAGCGATCTCCTGAACCTTGTTGTAATTCCAGATCCCTGTACAGGGGTTAAAGGGTTTCATGGTTCTTGGGATCCTGCTGAGTGGACAGCTAACCTCTAGTCTGTCAGTGAGAGCCATCCTGAGTCTGTGGTCTGGAACAGACATCACATTAAGCATATGCATGAACTCTCTATAACCCCACACACACTGATTGACAGCTTTTTGTGCACACTGTATATGGCCAGAGAGCTGCCAATCAGTGGTGTGGAGGGGGTTATAGAGCTCCACCTTCAAATAACTGCTTGACCCACAGCAGAGATACTCACAGCAGGATAAAGCAGTGGTGTACTGACCAGGCCCCAAAAACAATGCACTACCAGGATGCAGCCAAACCCCCAATAAATGGATATATCACAGGTGCAAGAGGAGCAAATCACTCACACAACTCTAAAACATGGAGTGACCATTGGATGATAAAATTGCACACTTGTGGTGTGGTGCCCCTGACCTGGTCAGGCACCACTGAGAACTGCACCCATGCTGGGGGCAGTACAATACAGGTAATCCAGAAGGCTGACCGAGGTGTGATTACACAGACGCATAATAATCAGATCTCCCACATGGACCTTTGGTGGACCCCTGGGGAATCCAGGAGGGGGCGTGGCCTCCATCTCCACTCAAGGGGTGTGGTAGAGAGCCTGGTTGCTAAGTTGCGTAGGCAGGCACTGAGGGGAGGGAGTAGTGAGCCAGTTAGTAAGTGCAGCTCAGGTAGAGCAGTCGCAAGAAGCAGAACCTGGAGGCTGTCACGATCCTGACAATGTACGTGCAGTGACTATCGACGGGGGAGATCAGTCACTTGGTAGTGCCACCCAAAATCCACCCAAGGCTAAAGAGAGCAAAGGGGTGGCTGAGTACGGGGACTGCCAGGGAGGTACCAGGCCCGTAAGGGTTACAGGTCCCAGTGCAGAGATTCATTTAATTTTCCCTGCCAAACCTGCCTGAGGGGGCACTTCAGACCCCCAAGACAACACCACAGAGTCCGCAGCCACATAGCAACGAGAGGGCCTATAGTTCACAAGAGGCAAGCAGCCGGAGTGACCTGGTCCAGGCTACAAGCAAACAGGCCGAAAAGAGGGGAGAACAGGCAGCAGCAACTTCCCTGGGTGACCCCCATAGGGACTTCAAAAACATCAGGGCTAGAGAAGGCGAGTCGGTAGTCACCCTCAAAAATCAGCCTGACGGAGTGCCTGGTTTCCTCTGATTAATCCCAGCTAGACCCTGCCATCTATCGTGAGTAAAAACCCTGAAAGACTGTCTGGACTGTGCCTGAGTCATTCTGCAACCTGTGGTTCCACACACCTACACAGGGCCCTGGGGCCTGCCTGACTCTCGGGAGGCCACTACATCTAGCTGCATCCAACATCAGCCCCAGGCGTCCCCTAATCTGCAGTGGTGGTCCCCTGACCACAATACCGAGAGTGGCGTCACGAAATTCCTAAAGAAGCAACCTACCTGTGGCCAGACCATCCCACGTGGAGTCCCTGAAGGTAATGCACCGCTACACCTGGGCTGGGCTCCACAGTGGCTTGCATAGGGCGCCGGTCACACTTACAGGTGCATAGTAACCTAGTCAGCAGCTTATTATACGCCCATACTATTCGACCAGGCGGGCTGTCCGGTCCTTATGAGCACCACATAAGGACGAGGACTCCATTATGCAAATACCAAACATAAAGGGGGCTGGCTGCACCCTGTATAAAATGTTATGTGCATTAAAATATATATACAAAATATCTGAGGTATTAGTCGATAGTATGGCCAAAATAACGGAAGCCTACAAGCCACGTCACGGTTCCTCATACTTGTAGGTCCCTACACTAATCTATACATATAGAAAAACAACAAAAAGAGTACTATATATTGACCCGAAGCAGAGAAAACAGTGATCTAATCAAAATGACAGCAAGTAGCCCCGTAAATGATACATTGTTGGAATCAGGATCTCTGTCTTTACATTAGGCCTCTTTTACACGTCCGTGAAAATCACGCACGTGTTTCACAGACGTGTCAAAGTACGTATTGCCCTCAGTGTGCTGTGTGTATGGCCTACGTGTGTTCTACGTGTGTTATCCGTGATAACACACGGAGAATGGGAACATTCTACTCACCTGTCCCTGGCATCACTGTCCGTGGTGCTGAACTTCGGTCTCTGGTCCTTCCGACTCCTTGCTGCTGCTGCTTCCAGCCGCAGTGAAGTGAATATTTAATAAGCATAATGAGCGGCGGTCGGCAGCAAGTGACAGCAGTGCCAGAGACTGCAGGGCTGGAGAAGGTGAGTAATGTTTTGTTTTCTTTCTCTCAGACACATGTCTTTTCTCCGGTGCATGTCACACGGAACACATCCCTGTGGTCTGTGTATGTTACGTGTGACCCGATTACATTCCGTGTGACATCCGTGATGCCGGAGATAAAACGGACATGTCGGCATGAGAAACACATGGACACACGTATGTACGGAACGGACACACGTTCCGTTCGAAAATACATACGTGTGTCCGAGACCACAGGAAGACATAGGTCTACGTGTGTACGTGTCTCCGGTACGTGAGGAAACGGACCATACACGTACCGGAGGCACGAACGTGTGAAAGAGGCCTTACACTGCTCTCAGATGAGGTAGGAAAACCTGGTGACAGATTCCCTTTAACTGTGTATTTCTATAGAGCATTTGTATAACCACATATAAAACATTTAAAATGGCTGCATCATAGATATTATAGGACTGCATGAATATTAAAGAATTAAATCCAGGCAAATTATTAAACTGAAAAAATATTCATTCCAGTCATACAATCCTACAGAGTGAAACTTCTAAAAACTTGTGGCCCAGGAGGCTGCAGCTTAGCTAACAAACTTGTTTCATATTTTTATGTTGTCAACAGTTAAAACTTTTTTTGATCCTGACCCTTTTCTTCTTTGTCTCCCAAGCTGCCCAAGGCCAATCAGGTTTATGTGCTTTGAATAAAAGACGCATGGACTCAACTTTTATTTACTGCATTCACAACACTCAGACTTGCTGTGCAATGTCAAAATAAAAGAGTAAACAAAGGTCCCCCAATTCCCCTGATTGCATTAATCATTCAAATGACGTATTAGCATTCTTCAGGCTTTGCTACTCTGCTTCCAAATTAACACCTCCAGGTTCAGGGGAATAGAAATTAACTGAATTATCTGGCAGCCCCAGATGTCCTGGTGTGTACATCCGCTTTCTGGCTTAATATTCCTGCATAAAGATTCAGATGATGCAGAAAAACTGCTAATGGTCAAGAAATATCTCCTCATGGAATTGAGAAAGACCCTTTGACACTCGTGGTGTACAGCGTAGATGACTGCAATTGTTTTATTTCGAGGCAGTGTACTCATTTGTTCTAAATGTTAAATATTGATGTTTAAGTATTAAAACAAGAAAATTATATTTCTTTATAATTATCCTCATATTCCCTTCTGCTGGGGAAATTGTCAGACCATAACGACAACATTTCTTGGCACCAGAATGAACACTTAGGACGGAGGCCCTCTGCTTTGTACCATGACTAAACGGATGTTAGATGGCTCTTGGGAAATATCTTAAGGTTGGCTCTTTGCATCAGATAATAAATGGCACCGTTGTATTGTTTTTGCATAGTTTAGGTAACTACATTTTATCATCCCAAAAATTTTAACTGATACATTTGTATCTTGAATCTTTCATGGGTTGTCTTAAATTTAAAGACATTGAAAGGATATAAACATTTGGTGACTTTTTTAATTAAATGTGTGTATTTTTGGTTAATGATTAGGGATGATCGAATACTTTGATTATTTGGCTTTGCGAATATTTTCCGAATACCTCGCCGCTATTCGACTATTCGATGCGCCAATGTAAGTCTATGGGAAGCCCGAATAGTTCCAAATAGTTGTTATTCGGGTTTCCCATAGAAGACTTACATTGCGCATCGAATATTCGCGAATAATCGAATAGCGGTGAGGTATTCTGAAAATATTTGCGAAGCCGAATACTTGAAGTATTCGATCATCCCTATTAATGATTGATTGCTCTCAGTAAGAGAAACAAAATTATAATTTTGTAGTTGTGATACCTTTTAATGACTAACAAAAATAAAATAAAATAATGTTACAAAGCAAGCTTTGGAGACATCTCAGGTCCCTTCATCAAGTCTCGAAAGCTTGCTTTGTAACATCCTCTTATTTTATTTTAGTTAGTCATTAAATGGTATTACAACATACAAAATTATAATTTTGTTTCTCTCACTGAGAGCAATCAATCATTTTTCAACTGGCTAACACGGTATCAAGGCTTTTTTTCTTTTAACTATTTTTGTTTGAGGGTTTCATTAAAAATTTTAAGCCAATTGGCTTCTTCAGCCTCTATGTGTCAGAGATATAGAGAAGGCTGTGGAGTAAAGCGCTAATAGGGTCCTACCAGGTATGACAACAGGTACGTGTAAGTATTCACACTCACCTAGAGGGGTTGTGAAAGTCACAACTCCTATAATAGTGTAGTATTGAGGGAAAGAGCTGCAGCCACCAGTGACAAACAATCAAGATATAGGTAGGCAGAAAGGGGTTATGCCGCTCTATCACCCAGAAGTCAATGTATCAGAGGGCATACAAGACTACGGATTGCGCTAAAAAGAATCTATCAGGATCAAGCATCCCCACATGTATCAACAGACAAGTCTTAAAAATGTAAAACCACTAGCAACCACATATCATATATCTTCTATCTGTTGCTGCCTTCCCGAGTAATTAGCATTTTAAGCTCAATAGGGTTTAGGTCTAGAGACGCTTGACCAATCCAGCATGTTCACCCTCAGTTCCTTTGGGAAAGTAGTGGTCTTCCTGGAGGTATGTTTGGGGTTGTTATCATGTTGGAGTACTGACCTGTGGCCTAGTTTCAGAAAGGAGGGGCTCATTCTCTGCTTCAGGATGTCACTGTACATGTTGGCATTTATGGTTACTTCAATGCACTGTTGCTCCCCACACCTGGCAGCACTCTTCCACCACCATGCTTGACTGTAAGCAAGACACACTTGTATTTTTAGTCCTCACCTGGTTACTGACACACATGATTGTCACCATCTGAACCAAATAAGTTTATCTTTGTCTCATCAGACCATAGGACATGGTTGTCTTCAACAAAGTATTTGCTGGCTGTTTTGTGCTTCATCTTTAGAAGAGGCTTCCTTCTGGGACCACAGCCATGCATACCAATTTGATACAGTGTGTGGCGTATGATCTGAGCAATGACAAGCTGACCCCTCAGCCCTGTAACCTCTGAAGCAATGCTGGCAGCACTCATATGTCTATTTTGAAAGAACAACCTCTGGATATGATACTGAGCACGTGAACCCAACTTCTTTGGTCGACCATAGCGAGGCCTGTATGGTCTTGGCCACATTGCTGCAGCTCAGTGTCAGGTTGTTGGCAATCTTCCAATAGTCTAGGCCATCTTTATGTAGAGCAATAATTCTTTTTTTCAGATCCTCAGAGAATTCTTTGCTAAGAGGGGCCATGTTGAATTTCCAGTGACCACATATGTAAAACACTGTAAATCATCTATTGGGTTTATTGTACTAGATTTACAAATAAAACAGAAACAGAGCGTCAGGGTCATGTAAGTCATATTAGCAACAACAAAATGGAATATATGTTTTGTAGTTGCCTTTTTTCCATTTTGTCTTTATTGGTAAAAGAAAAAAACCTTTAAAATTACGTTAAATGTATTTTACAGATTTAAAATAAATTGTTCAATTCAAATTAAGGGTGAAGGATTTTGTATCATAGTTTCCTTTTTGTTTTGTTTTTTTTTCTTGTTTTTTGTCTTTTTTGTCCTCTGGCATCTTGAAATGTAATGGAAGAATAATATTAAAATCATCGGCTTTTTAAAATTTACCCAGCACTTCTCTGAAAACTAACAGCTTTATTGTGGTAAGAAATGAAGGTTTTTAAAGGATTGATGTAATTGTCCACAACAAAGCTTGACACTCTCCAGTGAATAACTTAGTCATTTGGGAGCTTCTGCCTGGCTGTAATTAGTAACTGTTCAAATAACTTTTAAACCAGAAACCAAAGTTTCCTTAAAAGTGAGGTCATCGAAGTTGTTTCTATCAGACAGACAAAGAATTTGGCTTTTCTGCATAGTTTGCTTGTATAATGAAAATCACATTTATTGAAAGGTATATGCTAGAGATGAGCAAATATATCGTAAAATTGTATTTGCCCTGATTTTCGCAAGAAACTTGAATTCTATTGATTCTAATTTTTTTTTCAATTCAGCTAAATTATTTTTGGCAATATGAACGTCAAGGTATTTTTTTTCACTCTATGGTTATTACACCCTGGAGCAGTAGTTTAGCTACCGGGTGGGAAGAGGGGGCAGTGGCCCAAGGCCCGGCAATCAAATGGGCTCATCCGGAGTTGTTAACTATATCGGCAAGCTGCTCTTATATAGTATGGGAGCCAACACACTGTGTGGGGGCCCTTATAGAGTGTAAGGGGTCCTTTTACAGTGTGCATGCCCATTATACAGTGTGGGAGCTAATGCAAGGGCCTTTATACAGCATAGAAGCAAATACAGGGGCCAATATACATCATGCAAACCAATGTAGAGGTCATTATACTGTGGCATCTAATGTGTGGGTCATTATATAGAGAGGTGAGCTATTGCATTATATAGCATTGGAGCTAATGTGGAGGCCATTATACAGTGTGGGAGCTGATTTAATGTGGAAACCATTTTACAGTGTGGGAGACCATTACACAGCATAGGAGATAACATGGAGGACATTATATAGCATGGGGGTTAATGAAGGGGCTATTATGCAGTGTGGCAGTTAATGTGGAGGCCATTATATAGTTTGAGGCTGACCTTGGAAACATAATTTGATGTTATGATGGCCATTATACAGTTGGAGGGTTTTTGTGTGGACCATAAACAGTGTGTCTGCTACTGTGGGGACTATTATACAGTGTATGGACTACTGTTTTGGGGGAGCTGTGCGCCCATCATACTGTGTATAAGGGAGATGTAAAGGCATTATACTTTGTATAGGTGAGCTGTGGGCCGATCATACTGTGTATAGAGGAGCTGTACATGGAGGGACTCAGGAGATCTTATTACGATACATGGGGTAGACTCAGGGTACATTATTACTGTATGTGGGGGACATAGTGGGGCTCATGGGACATAAATGTGAATTGGACACTTAAAAAACATTATTATTATTATTATTATTATAGGGGCACTCAGGGTGTTGTGACCATCAAAAGTGTACAGGGGGCATTATTACATTTTGGGACAAAATGTGGACACTTTTGTAGGTCACTTGCACAGGGCATTAATTTTTTGTAGGGGCCAATTTTTGCCATATAGAGCGGACAAAGGAAGCATTCTTACCATGTAAGGGCGCTCAGTGGGGGGCATTATTATGTGGGGTACTAAGAGGAGCGATGTTTTGTGATAATCAGCAGGTGCTGTAATAGGGACACATATGGACACATCAGCTCAGCATTGGAGTATCAGCCGGAGGAGAAGGTTGTGCAGATTGGGAATAGATGGGGGCAATGCTGGAAATTTGAGAAGTTTTGCGTGTCTTTGTTGTAATCTGTGCAGACAAGTGTGGCTGAATAAAGTTGTTATGTCTGTCTGGGCCAGATAAAAAGCACAGGAAATGTGAACGATTCCAACAAAAAGAATGTCAGCTGTAAGTCACTATCAGTAACAGTACGGTAATCTTTTATGTGTTCTGCAGGACTGGGATATACCACAATATGGTAACCATCTGTATAGAGATTTTCTTCCAGTAACAGAGTGGTTATTTGCTGAAGTTCCCCTGTACCTACGATTAGGGGGTGCCACCATAGTTGTTACCATGATTACTTTGTTAGGGGTCACTCAGATGTGTTGCCTATCCCACCCAGTCATCATGGCCTAGTCATCATGTCATTAAAGGTTAACACTTAATATTCACAACAATTTCTCTTTAATTTTCTTCTAAAAAGTGATTGAACAAATAATTCACAAGTTCAGTGTTATTTTTTTGTTGTTGTATATTATTGTTCATAGAATCAAAGACAAGTTATGTATGAATTCTGTCACCTTGTAAAACTTATATCCAATTTGAACTACTGTAATTTGGGGCTCATAATCATGGCCATATGCTGACTCCGTGCTGCTGTCAGGTTGTACAAAGCTGTGATATGCCAACCCCAGATTTTTATAGAATTTTAATGTATTTCCAAGTAAATATAACAACAAGATATTGTAGTTAGCATACTCCATTAAATATTGAATGAGTTGTTACATGGCACCTACAAATATCTGTGTAATTCTACTGTCTAACTATAATAGAAAAAAATGTGGCATATTGCATAATCTCAACTTTTATGATCAAAAATTACATTAGGAAGCTATTCTTCCCTACCATAGTACCACAATATGGCACATTATACCATAATCTAGAGGACACAAGGAGTACTAATATAGAGGGAGTCCATATGAATCAGTACTGCATTCTACAGGAGTCCACATTTACAATATACACTTAAAACACTGTTTCTGTTTTAGTTTGACACCTTATTCAATTTAAGAAGAGATGTTTACAAAAAAATCAGACTTTGTAGAATCCTAGTATTTAGCAATTTGTTGGATTAAGTTTTTCTGAATTACAGAGGACCATTAGAGGGTTAAAAAAAACCTTACTAACATCTCAGGGTTCTCCCTGTACCTGTCCCACCACCATTTGACTTCTCGTTGGCTCTTCTACCTTTTATCTTTTTTCTACCGTGTTTCCCAAAATTAAGCCTTAGCGTGATTTTGCAGGATTTTTAGAGTATGCCTGAAATATAAGCCCTACTTCAAAAATAAGCACTAATTACAGTCAGGGTCGTTATTAGAGGGAGTCAAACTGTGCAATTTCTCACGGATCCACTCTCTGAGGCCTCTTTCACACGTCCGTGCCTCCGGTACATGTTTGACAGTTTTCTCACGTACCGGAGACACGGGCACACGTTGACATATGTTTTCCTATAGTTTCAGGCACACGTAAGTATTTTTGCACGGAACGTGTGTCCGTTCCGTACTTTCGTGTGCCCATGTGCTCCACACGCCGACATGTCTATTTTTCTCCGGCATCACGGGTGTCACACGGAACACAAACGTGTCACACGTAACACACATGGACGACACTGATGTGTTCCGTGTGACACGCACCAGAAAAAAGACATGTGTCTATTAAAAAAACCCAAACCTTTACTCACCTTCTCCAGCCCTGCAGTATCTGCTGCTGCTGTCACTTGCTGCCGACTGCCGCTCATTAGGCTCATTTAATATTCACTTCACTGCGGCCAGAAGCAGCAGCAGCGGGGAGTCGGCAGGACCGGAGTCCGAAGATCAGTACCACGGACAGCAAC
The DNA here is from genome assembly GCF_048569485.1 of Anomaloglossus baeobatrachus. Taxonomy (NCBI): domain Eukaryota; kingdom Metazoa; phylum Chordata; class Amphibia; order Anura; family Aromobatidae; genus Anomaloglossus; species Anomaloglossus baeobatrachus. The sequence goes on along the minus strand of NC_134355.1, from coordinate 104,063,647 downwards.
GCCAGGGACAGGTGAGTATAAAGTTCACGTTCTCTGTGTGTTATCACGGATAACACACGGAGAACACACATGTGCCATACACACAGCTCACCTAGGACAATCCGCATCTTTGACACGTCCGTGAAACACATGCATGATTTTCACGGGCGTGTGAAAGAGGCCTTAGGGACCCCAGCAGTTATATTCTAAGGTTAAGATTGTTTAAGGACCTTTAGTGACTTCACAGTCATGTGACATGTTGTAATCAAAGGTATATTAATTGCAGGGATCTAAAATAACTAAACAGGAGACAGTTTGGTCTACAGACCTGGCATTAGGGGGAAGGGAGAACAAACTGGCAATTTCACAGAGCCCTCATTTTCCTAGGGGCCCCAGCGTTTATATCCTGATGCTAAGACTGCTTAAGGAGCTTCCTGATGTCACATCATGTCAAAAGGTTGTCACCAAAAAGTCTCTTAATTGAAGTAGTCTAACACTGAAGAGGAGACAGTCTGGTATGTACAGTTAGGTCCAGAAATATTTGGACAGTGACACAAGTTTTGTTATTTTAGCTGTTTACAAAAACATGTTCAGAAATACAATTATATATATAATATGGGCTGAAAGTGCACACTCCCAGCTGCAATATGAGAGTTTTCACATCCAAATCTGAGAAAGGGTTTAGGAATCATAGCTCTGTAATGCATAGCCTCCTCTTTTTCAAGGGACCAAAAGTAATTGGACAAGGGACTCTAAGGGCTGCAATTAACTCTGAAGGCGTCTCCCTCGTTAACCTGTAATCAATGAAGTAGTTAAAAGGTCTGGGGTTGATTACAGGTGTGTGGTTTTGCATTTGGAAGCTGTTGCTGTGACCAGACAACATGCGGTCTAAGGAACTCTCAATTGAGGTGAAGCAGAACATCCTGAGGCTGAAAAAAAAGAAAAAAACCATCAGAGAGACATGCTTGGAGACTTGCAGACATGCTTGGAGTAGCAAAATCAACAGTTGGGTACATTCTGAGAAAAAAGGAATTGACTGGTGAGCTTGGGAACTCAAAAAGGCCTGGGCGTCCACGGATGACAACAGTGGTGGATGATCGCTGCATACTTTCTTTGGTGAAGAAGAACCCGTTCACAACATCAACTGATGTCCAGAACACTCTCAAGGAAGTAGGTGTATCTGTCTCTAAGTCAACAGTAAAGAGAAGACTCCATGAAAGTAAATACAAAGGGTTCACATCTAGATGCAAACCATTCATCAATTCCAAAAATAGACAGGCCAGAGTTAAATTTGCTTAAAAACACCTCATGAAGCCAGCTCAGTTCTGGAAAAGTATTCTATGGACAGATGAGACAAAGATCAACCTGTACCAGAATGATGGGAAGAAAAAAGTTTGGAGAAGAAAGGGAACGGCACATGATCCAAGGCACACCACATCCTCTGTAAAACATGGTGGAGGCAACGTAATGGCATGGGCATGCATGGCTTTCAATGGCACTGGGTCACTTGTGTTTATTGATGGCATAACAGCAGACAAGAGTAACCGGATGAATTCTGAAGTGTACCGGGATATACTTTCAGCCCAGATTCAGCCAAATGCCGCAAAGTTGATCGGACGGCGCTTCATAGTACAGATGGACAATGACCCCAAGCATACAGCCAAAGCTACCCAGGAGTTCATGAGTGCAAAAAAGTGGAACATTCTGCAATGGCCAAGTCAATCACCAGATCTTAACCCAATTGAGCATGCATTTCACTTGCTCAAATCTAGACTTAAGACGGAAAGACCCACAAACAAGCAAGACCTGAAGGCTGCGGCTGTAAAGGCCTGGCAAAGCATTAAGAAGGAGGAAACCCAGCGTCTGGTGATGTCCATGGGTTCCAGACTTAAGGCAGTGATTGCCTCCAAAGGATTCGCAACAAAATATTGAAAATAAAAATATTTTGTTTGGGTTTGGTTTATTTGTCCAATTACTTTTGACCTCCTAAAATGTGGAATGTTTGTAAAGAAATGTGTACAATTCCTACAATTTCTATCAGATATTTTTGTTCAAACCTTCAAATTAAATGTTACAATCTGCACTTGAATTCTGTTGTAGAGATTTCATTTAAAATCCAATGTGGTGGCATGCAGAGCCCAACTCGCGAAAATTGTGTCACTGTCCAAATATTTCTGGACCTAACTGTATGTGCAGTGTGTCTGGGTGGATAGATGAATGGAAGGATAGATAGATAGATAGATAGATAGATGGATAGATAGATGGATATATAGAAATATAGATAATAGAGGCATAGACAGATTAATAAATGACAGATAAGCTATATATAGATATACAGGTCTTGCAAAAATTAAGAGACCGATGCAGTTTTTCTAATTTTTCTCTTTATAGGGATATTTTTGAGTGAGATGTAAATTGTTTTTTTTATTCTATAAACTACTGACAATGTCTCCGAATTTCCAAGCAAAAAAATTTGTATTCATTTTCTGAAAATGAGAAATGGTCAAAATACAAAATAATGCATTGCTTTCAGGCCTCAAATAATGCAAAGAATACAAGTTCATAATCATTTAGAAACAACAATATTAATAATGTTTTAACTCAGGAAGAGTTCAGAAATCAATATTTTGTTGAACAACCATGATTTGTAATCAAAGCTTTCATGTGTCTTGGCATGCTTTCCACCAGTCTTTCACACTGCTTTTGGGTGACCTTAAGCCACTCCTGGTGCACAAATTTAAGCAGTTCTTTGTTTGATGTCTTGTAACAATCCATCTTCCTTTTGATTACATTCCAGAGGTTTTCAATGGGGTTCAGGTCTGGAGATTGGGCTGGCCATTAGAGGGTTTTGATGTGGTCGTCCTTCATCCACACATTGATTGACCTAGCTGTGTGGCATGGCGCATTGTCCTGCTGGAAAAAACAGTCCTCAGAGTTGGGGAACATTGCCAGAGCAGAAGTAAGCAACTGTTTTTCCAAGATAACCTTTGCATGCTGCTTGATTCATACATCATTGATTCATTCACAAAGTTTTATGTGCCCACTCCAGCCTTGCTAAAGCATTCCCAGATCATCATGGATCCTCCACCAAATGTCACAGTGGGTGCAAGACGCAGTGGCTTGTACGCCTCTCCAGGTCTCCATCTAAGAAGAGTGCAGAAATCAATATTTTGTGGAATAACCATGATTTTTAATCATGTCAGTAGTTTATAGAATAAAAGAACAATTTACATTTTACTCGAAAAATACACCTCTAAAGAGAAAAATCAGAAAAACTGCATTGGTCTCTTAATTTTTGCCAGAGCTGTATATGTATATATATATATATATATATATATATATATATATATATATATATATATATATACAGTACAGACCAAAAGTTTGGTCACACCTTCTCATTCAAAGAGTTTTCTTTATTTTCATGACTCTGAAAATTGTAGAATTACATTGAAGACATCAAAACTATGAATGAAAACACGTGGAATGAAATACTTAAAAAAGTGTGAAACAGCTGAAAATATGTCTTATATTCTAGGTTCTTCAAACTAGCCACCTTTTGCTTTCATTACTGATTTGCACACTCTTGGCATTCTCTTGATGAGCTTCTAGAGGTAGTCACTGGAAATGGTTTTCCAACAGTCTTGAAGGAGTTCCCAGAGATGCTTAGCACTTGTTGGCTCTTTTGCCTTCACTATGCGGTCCAGCTCACCCCAAACCATCTCAATTGGGTTCAGGTCTGGTGACTGTGGAGGCCAGGTCATCTGGCGTAACATCCCATCACTCTCCTTCTTAGTCAAATAGCCCTTACACAGCCTGGAGGTGTGTTTGGGGTCATTGTCCTGTTGAAAAATAAATGATGGTATAACTAAACGCAAACCGGATGGAATAGCATGCTGCTGCAAGATGCTGTGGCAGCCATGCTGGTTCTGTATGCCTTCAATTTTGAATAAATCCCCAACAGTGTCACCAGCAAAGCACCTCCACACCATTACACCTCCTCCTTCATGCTTCACGGTGGGAACCAGCCATGTAGAGTCAATCCGTTCACCTTTTCTACAAAGACACGGTGGTTGGATCGAAAGATCTCAAATTTGGACTCATCAGACCAAAGCACAGATTTACACTGGTCTAATGTCCATTCCTTGTGTTCTTTAATCCAAACAAGTCTCTTCTGCTTGTTGCCTGTCCTTAGCAGTGGTTTCCTAGCAGCTATTTCACCATGAAGGCCTGCTGCACAAAGTCTCCTCTTAATAGTTGTTCTAGAGGTGAGAAGGTGTGTCCAAACTTTTGGTCTGTACTGTATATGTAGTTAATAGATGGAGTATAGATAGATAGATAGAGAGAGAGAGAGAGAAAGATCTATAGATAGATATATAGATATGCACACATAATACACCTAGGGCAGCTTTGCACACTACGACATCGCAAGTGCGATGTCGGTGGGGTCAAATCGAAAGTGACGCACATCCAGCGTCACTTGCGATGTCGTAATGTGTAAATGCTAGATGATACGATCAACGAGCGCAAAAGCGTCGTTATCCTATCATCGTCGCAGGCTCCGACATTTTCATAATGCCGGTGCCGTGACAGGTACGATGTAGTTCCTCGTTCCTGCGGCCGCACACATCGCTGTGTGTAAGGCGGGCTTTACACGCTGCGACATCGGTAACAATGTGTTACCGATGCTGCAGCGATAGTCCCGCCCCTGTAGCAAGTGCGATATCTAGTGAAAGCTGAATAGCGATTATTATCGCTACGGCAGCTTCACACGCACATACCTGCCGTGCGACGTCCCTCTGGCCGGCGACCCGCCTCCTTCCTAAGGGGGCGGGTCGTGTGGCGTCACAGCGAGATCACACGGCAGGCGGCCAATTGAAGCGGAGGGGCGGAGATGAGCAGGATGTAAACATCCCGCCCACCTCCGTCCTTCTCATTGCAGCCAGGAGGCAGGTAGGTGATGATCCTCGCTCCTGCGGCTTCATACACAGCGATGTGTGCTGCCGCAGGAGCGAGGAACAACATCGCACCTGTCGCTGCACCGGCATTATGGAAATGTCGGAGGCTGCAGCGATGATACGATAACGACGCTTTTGCGGTCGTTCGTCATATCAAAAAGGTTTTACACGTTGCGATATCGACTGCGACGCCGGATGTGCGTCACTTTCGATTTGACCCCATAGACATCGCACGTGCGATGTCGCAACGTGCAAAGCCGCCCTAAAGCCGCAGGAGCGAGGAAAATCACCTTACCTGCCGCCGGCGGCTATACGGAAGGAGGGAGGTGGGCGGGATGTTTACATCCTGCTCATCTCCGCCCCTCCACCGCTATTGGCCGCCTGCCGTGTGACGTCGATATGACGCCGCACAACCCGCCCCCTTAGGAAGGAGGCGGGTCGCCGGCCAGAGCGACGGTCGCAGGGCAGGTGAGTGCATGTGAAGCTGGCGCAGCGATAATTTTCACTACGCCAGCTATCACAAGATATCGTACCTGCGACTGGGGCGGGGACTGTCGCGTGTGACATCGCAGCATCGGTTTGCGATGTCGCAACGTGCAAAGCCCGCCCTAGGGTTTGGCTTTGCTCAAGAATAAATTAGGATTGTTGTTCATGTAAAAATAAGACATCCCCTAAAAATAAGCCCTAGTCCATCTTTCGGATCAAAACATAATATAAGGCCCAGCCTTATTCTCGGAGAAACATGGTATCTTCCTTACAGCTGGGTCTTGCATTCAACTAGGCCGTGTGCCATCACATGGGCCACGTTGTATGTGTGTAGTGCCATTAGTGACTGCATGCCAGGCATGTCAATGATATGCATTGCACCACATGTGATGATGAGAGGTCTTATGAATAGAAGGCCTGCCTGGCAGCAAGATACAGTAGAAAAAAGACAATAAAAGGCAGAAGCTAAAAGATAGAAAAGTCATTTGGAAGACTTGTTGCGGTACAGGTATGAGGAGAGCTGAGGAATGGTGTGGATAAGATTTTTTTTTAAGCCTTACTTGGCTGATTCAATTTGCATCAAATTGATTTGATGTGAATTAAATTTCCTCCCTGAGTTGAACAAATTTGCCCAATCTGAATTTTTATTTCTTTATTTCACACAGATTCTGTTGTATTTTATGAATATAAAATATTTAGAATTTTAAATCAAAAGAGATCTCAGTGTTTGCAATAGTTGCAGTTTGAACACAAGAGTCTCTGAATATATCTAACTCATGAATTGTTTGTTGATAAATTGCAATCATTCATTTGTTTCTATGGGCTGATTTTTATAGGAAAAGATCTAAAGATGGACATTTGGATTTTGTTTTAATGACCTTTATGTTTTTGTAAAAATTGTTTTTCGATTGACCTTGGTAGAACCACAAATAGGAAAATATTAATGAATCAAAACCTCTTTAATTATATCAGTAATAAATTGTCATTTGATGCCAAACAAAAAGATGAAGAAATCTATATGAAGCAGTGGAAAAGATCAGTAAATCTTAAAATGTGTAATAGGCCCAAATGGTAAAGTGCTCAAACGTTGCAGGTAAAAGGCAACTTGCAAATATTTTTTACATATTATTATTATTATTATTATTTATTTATAGAGCACCATTAATTCCATGTTACATATTATTTTAATGTTTTACTGTATTTAAAGGGATATTTTAAATATCACCATGTGGTGTAATATTTAATATACACACATATTTATTAATTTCTGCCTATATTACACATTTTTAAATCTGCTTAATTTGGCACATATGAATCCCTGAGATTGACCCCCCAGGCTCTATTTATCCTCCACTTGCCATTGGAGCCATGTAGGTCCTGTGTCTCTGGTTAATCTAGCACAGTGCAGTGTCAGCTGGCTTCCAGTTATGCTGTGATAGGGATTTAGCTTCTAATGAAGAGTGCTGTCATAAAAATGGGTGGAAATTTCTCCCTTTTCATCTCAGAGCTCATACCAGAATGCAGCAATGTAGACTGAAAAAGTAGAGGAAGTTCAGCTCACCCGATCCATATGGAGATTGCAATGAGGGACAGGTGCATGGAAGAAAAAGCCGGCCAGGCTGTGGTATCCAGAGCGAAGAAGGAAGGTTTCCAGCATCCACGTCCACGTCCAATGGTATATAAAAAATTCCTTTATTGGGTATACATTAAAAACTTTAAACAGTCAGATCCTGAGTATTAAAAATCCCCATAGTGATATGGGATATAATAGATGGAACGCGTTTCGAGCGTACACCGCTCTTAATCCCAATCCATACTATTACAGGGTGGGGTGGAGATTTAAAAGAAAAAAAATTAGAGGATGTGACATCACGGAAGGTAAGAACAGCGGTTTTCAATATAGTGCAATTTAGCCTGGTAAATAAATACAAAAGTATATATAATACTACTGGGCACAAAGTATAAACTATATGCATTCAATTAAATTCAAATAAATACTAGCAAATGATATACTTTCAGTAAATATTTTTAAGTTCATCTCTCACGTTCATTCCTAAGGGTGATCTAGTCTCCAGTAAGAAGATCCATTTAGCTTCCTTTTTGTGCATTATTTTCATTATATCCCCGCCTCTGTTTGATAATACAATTTTTTCTATAGCGTTTACTTTGAAGTTGTCTGTATTACTCCCATGAATGGAGATAAAATGCTGGGATGCACCTGATGGATTTCTGCTGTTTTTGTTGTTGACATCATACAAGTTCTCCGAAATTCTGCGTCTCAAGCTACGACCAGTAATGCCCACATATTGAATGTCACATGTGACACATGTTATGACATATATGACATGGGTAGTTCCACAGTTAATAAAAGGAGCTTATATCATATTCTTTTCTCGTGATGCTGGAGACTGTTTTTTTGTACTTGGCATGTATCTGCAGAAACTACACATTTTTTGTCCGCACTTATATGAGCCCATGGTGGAAAGCCACTTATGAGGATTTTCACTAGTGCGGTTTATGTGGTCACTAGGAGAAATTGTTGTCCCTATTGTACGGTTGCGTTTAGGTACAAATCTGACTCCATTATCCAATATAGTTTTAATTGTGCCATCTGTGGATTGATTACCGGATAATAATCCGTACTAAATTTCGTTGCAAACACTATGGGACAATGGTCAGAAAAATCCAGGTTTGATTTGTTCTCCAAATATTGTTCACGATTTTTGGATTCAGCCCGATTTATAGCTTTATTTAAAATTTTTTCAGAATATGCCCGGCATAAAAATCTATTTTCAATATAGTGCTGCAATCTTTTTCATAAAGTTCATTAGAGGAACAGCACCTCCTAGCCTGAATAAATTCGCCGGTAGTGATGTTATTTATAACATGTCGGTGAGGGCAGCTGCTGGCATGTAATAGTGAGTTTCCTGCCATGAGTTTTCTGAAAAGGCTATAATCCACTATTTTAGTGAATACGTTGGAAGAAAAGGTCACATCCAAAAATGTAATCTCTTTTTTATCATAATCATGTGAAAATCGTAAATTACACGGATTATTGTTCAGATAAAAAATGAATTCCTTTATGTTTTTTTCTTCACCTTTCCACACAATGATGACATCATCGATGTACCTTAACAATATCGCAATATCATGAGAAAAAGGGAAAAAATATATTCTTCTTCCCACCACGACACGAAAATATTAGCCAGAGAGGGTGAAAATTTCGCACCCATGGCACATCCTTGTGTCTGAATATAGTAACTGTTCATAAAAATGAAAAAATTATTTTTCAATAAAAAATACGTCACCTCAAGTATGTATTTTTGTAGGTCATCCGTATAGTTACTATATTTAGATAATTGTTCAAGTGCTAACACGGCTAAGTCGTATGGAATAGAAGTATAAAGACTGGTTATGTCACAAGTTAACCAACTGTAGTCTTTTTCCCATGAAAATTCAGAAAAAACATTTAGAATGTTTTTAGTGTCACGAATGTGACTTGGTGAAATCTGCGCTAAAATCTGTAATCGTGAGTCCAACCATTCAGACAGTCTCTCTGAAGTTCAGCTCACCATGATGTCCATTCCCCTTCTACATGAAGTCCTGGATCCAGCCCCACTGTTGCTTAAAACTATCAGAGTTCAAATAAAGTTTGTGGATCCAGCTCAGTACATGTGAAGTATTTTAATTCCAAATCAGTTACAGTGCATCATGCATTTCAAGTGCAGTATATAAACTGTAAATACTGCAACATTGATTCATATGGCAGAGGATTAGCTTGTGTTGTATGCATCTGTGGCACACCTGGGGCTCAGTCGCCACAGGGTATTGCATCTGACTTAATGTGCAATGCTCATCCGGGTAAGAAGAGGTTAACCACTGGTGTTTTCTAGCTTACACACCACAATGAGTCAGCAGTTACACAACATCCCGTGCTCATGGTTTACACAACAAAGCCAGCCTGGGAAATTCCTTGTTGCTGGGACAACCACTAGTGAGTCATCAGAAAGGTGGGTGCTGCCTGGGAAGTGAGAGAGCACACACAGTTTCACTTCGGAACAGTTTTACCTCAGAACAGTTTGGAGCAGCAGAGAGAACAGCTTGAGACAGAGAAGAGCAAGGCCTCTGTGGGGATGCTGAATGGCTCCCCCCCAGAGGGGCCGACCGGTTACTGGGCAGACTGAGAGAGAAGCAGGAGATAACCGGGTGGAGCTGTGAGACAGAGGAACAACTCGGTAGCCGGAGGTTGAGCCCCAACAGCCCCTTCGGGACCGGCACCATACAGGGTGCAGAAGCCCTAGGGTAGAACATGCTTTACGTTGGACTACCAGAATCTGCAGGGAAGGGGGATTTTACATTCCATTGCCCACCATCAAAAGTCCCGGGGCGCAAGCAGCATATAGAGACAGGAGCCACGGCCATGGTCAGGTTCATAACAAGTTTTGCGCTGCCTGCGTATGGAATGGCAACTAAAGCCAAGGACGCTGGGGTCCCCAAGTAGCTTTACACCACGAGGATCCACACTACAAGGCGGAAGGAGGAAGGTCTCACACGCTTCACAACACCGGTGGTGACCTCTGATTCATCTGGGATCGGCTGGGGCCCATCATGGCGATGATTGATACTCTGCAGGGCAGCACACGAACTGTGAGTAGAACACCTGGAACTGCAGCCCCTGTGTGAGACTCTGCTTTGCTGGTGCTGCCGCCCCACGCTTTGGCGCCAACGGCCCTTCTGCTGTCCCCACAGTTCTCCTTTGGGGCTTGCTTCCCCTGTGGGGAGTTGGACTATCTGAGCTGTGTTGTCATCAGCCCCGGAGGATAGCGACATCTTGCAGCGGCAGCTAATCCCTGGCCGCGTACCACGGGTGATGCTGCAAAGCAAGCCCCATCCCCTGTTACCTGTCACCTTGTACCCTCTTTGATGTAGCCGACGGGGCCATGGAGCGAGGTCAGACCATTCACAGCAACCCCAAATACCACTGGCCAAGGGACGAGTAAGCCCTGCAGGTCCCGTGGGGTGCTACTTATCAACAAAGCAGCATGATGTAAAACCACAGAGTCAGCTATTCTGATCTAGATGGCAGAAGATAAAAATCGGCCAAGCAGTTACTGTACAGGAGCAAAAAATGCACACAGGTTTAATGTGAATTCCATACTTAGAGTATCATGATGATAACACAGAGTTTTGGCTAGTCACAAGCACACAAGTGGGAAAAGGGGTCTGCAGAACTGAGGAGAAGCAAGTGCTGCATTGGAATGTAGTTTATCAGATAAAAATAGGACTGCACATTCTACTGTTAAATCTGGATGCACAAAGGGGCAGACAGAGATGAGAAAATACATGAAGGTACAAGAAAGAAACTTTATCTTCAGTTTATTCTGTATATTAACAACAAAAACTATGCATTTTCTGTTCTTTTGGAAAAATAATAGACATAACCTGTTAAGAAACAAATTTTTAAATAAACTGAGGCGATCATAGGAGATTGTGATTTCTTCTATACATAGCAGTGCTGTAGCACAGCTATATATAGTGCAGGTGATTAGATGATCCCACATTCAAGTGCCCTAAGGATACTATTAAATACAATAAAAACAAAAAGTTTTTTTAAAAAATAAAAAAATAAAAAAAACACAAAAGTACAAAATCACCCCCTTTTTGCCCTATTAAAAATAAAACAATTTAAAAAAATATAACAATACAGATATTTGGAATCGGCTGAGAAATGTCTGATCTATAAAAAAATATTAATCTGATCAGTAAGTTGCATATCAAGGAAAAAAATCAAAATGGCAGAATTTACATTGTCGCTGCAACATTGCAGTAAAAAACAACAAGAGGCGATCAACATCGCATCTATCCCAATATGGAATCAGTAAAAACGTCAGCTCAGGGCACAAAAAATAAGCCATCACAGCAAAAGATTCCGAAAAATGAAAACGTAACAGAAAAAGATTCCAGCAAAAATATTGAAGCATAGATAAAAATTCACCTTTTATTATCAATATAATTAAATATAAAACTTAAAACTTAAAAAAACAATTGTGGAATTGCACTTTTTTTGCAATTCCAATTCCCTTAAAAATCAAGCTTTTATACAGCATTATTAATAGAAAAATAAAAAGTTATGGCTCTTGGAAGAAGGTGAGCAAAAAACAAAAGAGTAAAAAAGCGGAAAATCGCCCGAGATTGAATGGGTTAGTTGAAAATAGTGATTTGTACTACCGTATTTTTCGGACTATAAGACGCACTTTTTTCCCTCCAAATTTGTGAGGAAAGTGTGGGGTGCGTCTTATAGCCCGAATGTCAAAGCGAGGTACCTGCTGGGTAGGGAGCTTTGGGGAGTCAGTGCTATGGCGTGGGATCACAGGAGGCAGGGAGGGTCGCTGCAGCAGGAAGCCGGCGGCTGGAGAAACCACGTGTGCTCGCTGCTTAAAGTAAAGGAATATTCATTAGCTGCTCCCCGCCCACCTCTCTCTGCTCTCTTCAGTCAATGACTAGAAGCGGGTGTGAGGAGCAGCAAATCAATACTTGTTTAATGTAAACAGCGGACTCAAGTGGGAGCTCCAGCCGCCGGCTTCCTGCAGCAGCTGGGGAGACTGTGTGTTCGCTGTTTAGGAGGCAGGAGCAGGGGGCCGCTGCAGTTATGTCTGGCCTGGGGGTAGTGCAGATCACTGCAGTGTCCGGGACAGAGCACGGCATACCATCACAGCACAGCCCGTAGTCTCTGTGCTGAGGGCTCACATTGCTTTCACTTTGCTCCTGCCTCTGCACAAGAAACAGTCTCCCATAACAGCAGGACCTGCAGTGATGTAATGAAGAAGGATGGGCCAGAACAGCAAAGAACAGCACAGTGCCCCACCTCTTCATTACATCACTGCAGGTCCACAAGATATGGGAAACTTTGTTTCTTGTGCCAGGACCAAACTGAAGCATGGTGAGCATCACATCTGTAAAAGTAAGGCAATAAATAATATAGTATATAAAGGCATTACTGTACAACTGGATGGAATTGGATCATATATATTTATAGACATACACACACACAGTATATAGCTCTATACATACACACACACACACACACGCACACACACTCACCAACCAGATTGGAGGATCACACATATAAGAATGGGGAACATACATATTCCACGAGTTGGGCCATATATACATGGAAGGTACCCAGGATGGGGCATATGAGTAGAGAATTTGGGGATATTATTACCTCCATAACACTGTCAGCAGTAGACCCCCCATAACAGTGTGTCATCATGACCACATTTTTTTACTTTAATTTTTTTTTCTATTTTTTCGTCCTCTAAAACAAGGGTGCGTCTTATAGTCCGAATAATACTGTATATTCAATAATAATATATTTCAGTATAAAATAAAAGCCATTAAACATGTTATTGTAAGTTCAAATCCCCTTTGGATATTAAAAAATAAAATGTAATATAAAAATTTGATATATGAAAAAAAGCTTAGACATTGCTTTCAATTTCCCAACTGTGCATCTTAATGAATGAGGATCATCTGAATCTAACATGATCCTCATCAAAACGGGCGAGAAATTTGCCGGTCTTGATATTTTGGGGCTCTCGTCTTTTCCCAGTTAAAAAAAAGAATGAAAATCTAAAAAATAAAGAGAAATCAGAATATTCACTACTGGTTTGACCTTAAAAATCTGAGCTATAAGAATCTAAAATTATTTAACCCATAATTAAACATCTTATAGAAAAAAATTCAAATGCATACATTATCATTTATTTGTTGTTGCACCTCCCCCAAAAAAGCTGTAAAAAGTGGTCAAAACACTGAATGTACCCAAAGATTAAGCAACTGAAAACTACAATTCTTCAACCCCCAAAAAAAATCATTCATACATGTGCATTGAATGAAAAATAAAAAAGCTATGACTCGTAGAAGAAAAGGAGAACAAAACAAAAAAACAAAAATTTAAAGGTTTATGTGCGAAATGTGCAAAGGACTAATTAAACTCAAGCTCATATAGTAGATGCTATGATCTTATTGACTACTTTAATAAAAAAAATATTAGTACCCACATTTGACCTCAGGTAGATAATAGTATACTGATGGAACAACCACTCACACACTGCCACTCCATGGACGGGGTGATTGCTTAGTATTAAAATTGCATACAAATGGCTTGTATAGGGTGCCAATCACGCATGCAGGTGCACAGTGTCTGGCTTCCAGCCTATTGATGATGCCCTATACTATTAGATTAGGTGGGCTGCCCAGCACTATATAAGCAAACCACACAGGAACGGGGACCCTAGTTTACAAGGCCTATATTAATGAGCCTGTCTGCATCCTGTATAAAGCGATAAGTGCAAAAAAATACATATAATATACAGGTATTAGTTGATATTTTGGCAAAAATACAGATGCTCACAACCCACATCAAGGGTCCTCATGCTTGTGAGTTTACACTAAATTTAAAAGCTAAACCACAAAAAGAGGAATAAAATTTTCAAAAAATTTTCAGGATGCACTCACGGGATGAAGAAAAAAAAAAAAAATATATATATATATAGTATATATATATATAAGCTATTAGTTGATATTTTGGCCAAAATACAGATTCTCGCAACCCAACATCAAGGGTCCTCATTCTTGCGATTCTCTACACTAAATTTATAAGCTAAACTACAAAAGAGGAATTACATTTTCAGGATGCACTCACAAGATGCAAAAAAAATAAATATATTATATATATACTGTATATTTATATTGCATATATATATATATATATATATATATATATATATACATATATGAGTCATTAGTTGATATTTTGGCCAAAATACAGATGCTCGCAACCCTTGTCAAGGCTCCTCATTCTTGCGAGTCCCTACAGTAAATTTAAAAGCTCAACTGCAAAAGGAGGAATTACATTTTCAGGATGCTCCATCTTTATTAAGGGGTTTTGTTGCATCCTGTGAGTACATTTGTTTCTGTGGCCTGGGCAAGTAAACAATTGTTGCCCTTTTTTGCTCTGAATTTTTCTGATTTTTTTTTTTGGGGGGGGTCAATTTAATACTTCTTTTTGTGGTTTAGATAAAAGTAAAGCATCAAAAAACGATTGTGCCCAAATCCTTCAATGAGGTTGTGTGTCTTTATTTGTTTTTGTATTTATCTGTTTGAAACTTGCCCTTAACAATGTCCACTTGCCAAGCAAAGCATATCTTTGTTTTGCAAAATATTTATTCCTTAGATGAATAGACTAAACATTCAAGCACAAACACTCAGACCATAACTTAAGTATCTTGTATCAACCTCTACGTTCATGGATCATGATACGTTGCTCTTCTTCATCGTATGAAACAAAGCATCAGAAATGCAACAATGATATAAATATAAAATCAGCAAACTAACAATAACATAAAACGACTTAGAATGAAATAATTAATTATTTTGGAGCTTGCAGACTTCAGATAGAGTCTGCAATATCAATAGCCGCTTTCAAATAAAGCCCTGAAGAGAATGCTGCTGTCACTTTAAAAAAAAGAAAAGCAGCGAGAATGCCAGACAGTCACAGTACTGCTCCCTTGGCATGATTAGATGCATGCCCGGGGTTCTATTTGCATATGATATTCAGGGCATGATTTTTTTATTGTTCTTAATCAGAGCCGAATGTCAACAAAATAAATGAAGTTGCTAGTTGAAGTGAAATTTTTATCACATCGGGGATGTGCTTTTTCTCCCATTTATAACAGCCCATATTGAGAGACGGAATTTTTTTGGAAATGTAGTAATCAATGAAAGAGCTCCATATGGCAGGGATCAAAGGTGTTACATAGTGTGTGGTTCTGCTTTATTGCCAGCCAGTACTGTTAATTGGACAACAAGATCAGAGGCAATATTAAAATCCAATTAAATTGATATGAACAGATTGCCAAGTGATGTACACTAATGTATAATTGAGTATCAAGCAAATGCAAAGTCCCCGTCTTCTGCTTCTACCTACTGAATAAATGATGGAGCCATAGAGGACAGAAACAAGTTTGTACATTAGCTCCACAGCTCTGGGCTTTCATTTATTACTTTCCGAGTTGATGACTGTAGTTTTTCCTTCTGACTCCATTAAAGGTACAGTTTATACACATTTACTGCATGATTGTTTGTTAAGCAAATAAGAGGGGGGAAAAAAAGCTGTGAATGTAGAACGCTCCGTAAAAAATGTATGTAATTAAAATTTGGAAAAATATGCTAGACTGAGGGCTTTACACTAATGCAAATATAGAATTATTATAGCTAAGTCTATACTAATTTATATGACTTTATATCTTGCTACTGTAAGTTGAAAATACCTTGAAATTTCAGATTTAGTTTTGAACATAGGAAAATGCTACGAACAAGTAAGAAAAAATGATTTTGCATTATGTTGTTTCATGCCAATACCATGGAAGATAACCTTGACTTTTCATGTCCAATAAAAATGATACAATACATTGATAACATTGTTAACCCTATAAATAGATAATTGAATATGAACAGAAGTAAAACTATATCAGAAAACTGACCAGCATCTTCCACAAATGTAAACAGGTGCCAACCAAAAATACAACATGCTACAAAAGCATGTCCAGTAACACTCAATAATATAATGATACATTGGCATTGTGTAGCGGGCGGAGGGGTTGGGAACCGCAATCTTCAAAGGCTACTACTCCTCTGCTTCTTCCAAGCCCCGCCGCTCCAGCGGCGGGTGTCCCTGCACTCACGTCCGGGAACGCCGACATTTTTCCATCTGTGTCCCCCCCTTGGTTCTCTCCGACATCTCCTTTCTCTGGGAGGCGGGGATTCAATTTCGCGCCTTCCCTGCTCAGGGAAGACAACTTGAGCGGGAACTTTCACGCCCAAGATGGCAGATATTCAAATTTTTCGGCCGGACACTACCGGCGGGGACTGCAAGGCGCACTTCTACTGGTAAGTAGACGGGTAAGATCCTGTTCATGACACCAAGTTGTCACGGGCGGAGGGGTTGGGAACGCCGCTCACCTGGGAATCGCTGGCGCTCGGGTACGGTGCTTCTGCTCCTCGGTGGCTCGAGCACGGGGCCGGACCCGGGGGTTCGAGCAGCGCCTCCTCGCCCACGAGTGAAAAGGGGAGGTTTGTGGTGGGATGTCGGTCGTGACGCCACCCACGGGTTGTGGTGACGGTGGGCACCACCGCTGCTGGTGACGGGGGATCCCGGGAGCGATGGCGGAGAGCAGCTGAGGTGTTGACCCCTCTGTGGGTAGGGGCTGTTGGTCCCGGGGCCCCGGTCTGGGGAAGGTAAAGGTAGGAAGGAGGGTATAGGTGCAAGTGCCGGTGCGGGGAGGCAGTGTGGGAATGGGCACAACGCCGCGATGCAGCGTGGTGCCGGATGGCACTGTTGTACTCACTCAAACACAGAAAGACAGAGTCTCTGGTAAACCAAATGGCTGGATGGACATGGCCCACCGCTGGCTGCGGTGTTCTCACTCTCCCCGGACGGGTTGATGGTGGCTGTCGTTTCCTGCGCCTATGTATGTGTATTTGACTCCTATAGCTTCCCACGGGTAGTCCGCTCCCCGACGTGTACTTGTCGGGAGAGCCCGGTTGCCTGCAGGCACTGGCCCTTGGATCTCTGGCCCTTGGCGGTGGCTTTTATCCGGACGGGTTGGGCTGTTGCCTTCTGATGGGACTTGGTTGGGAATGAACCCCTAAGGTCCAGAAGGCAATCAGAGAATTTAACTTTTTCGGCGGCTCCTAGCCTAGTCGGGGTCTGAGTATTCTGCATTGGTGCTTGGCTTCAATCTGCTCCCTGATTCGGTACCGGCGGGCCACCACCCGACCCCGGTCCTACGGTTCCGCTGACCTCCACCAGCTACTGCAGACGGCCACCACCGTCTGCCGACCTTGCTGATCGTGCCTGGGCTCCAACCAAGACACACACAGTTCTTTTTCTTCACACTTCCGCTCTCAACTCCTCAACCGAACTCCCTAACTGCTTTTTCCCGCCTCCAGGCCTGTGAACTCCTCAGTGGGTGGGGCCAACTGCCTGGCTCCGCCCCACCTGGTGTGGACATCAAGCCTGGAGGGTGGCAACAAGGATTTTGTTTGACTGGCGTCACCTAACCAGGGGAGGAGGTGTGTGTGTGTGTGTGTGTGTGTGTGTTATACTGTGACCCCTGGGGGTCCAGGGCATCACAATTGCATTACTGCTTTGGAAATATTGAAAAAAAGAGATTTTTAGCTTATGTATTTATTGTTCAATTCATGTAAGCCCGATAATCAACGGCAAGGTGATCTCATTATATTGGGAACAAAACTGTAAATGCCTCTATGTGTGATTAAAAATCTGCTTGTCTGGGCAGGTAGGTCCCTGGCTAAATAAAATGGTGGACACAACCTGGCTACAGGGTGAAGTGCTTGGTCAGAACAAATGCACTACAACTATATCGGAAAACTAACCAGCATCTTCCAGAAATGTGAACAGGTGCCAACCTGAAATCAACATAACTACAAAAGCATATCCAGTGGCACTAAAATATATAAGGGTAAATTGGCATTGCATTACTGCTATAACAATATTAGAGAAAGGAGAAAAATACATAGCTAATGTGAAAAATGAGTAAAAAGACATAGCCATTGCATTGCTGCATTGGAAATATTGACAAAAAAGTGATTTTTAGTTTATGTATTGGGCAATCCATGTGAGCCCGATAGCCAACGATAAGGTGATCTCATTATATTGGGAACCTAACTATAAATGCATCTAATGTAATCCCAATGTACCCTTATATTATTGAGTGCCACTGGATATGCTTTTGTAGTTATGCTGTTTTTTAAGGTTGGTAACTGTTCACATTTGTGGAAGCTGCTGGTTAGTTTTCTGATATAGTTGTAGTGCATTTGCTCTGACCTAGCACTCCGCCCCATAGCTGGGGTATGTCCACCATCTTATTTAGCCAGGGACCTATCTGCCCAGATATGCAGATTTTTAATCACACACAGAAGCATTTACAGTTAGGTTCACGATATAATGAGATCACCTTGCCTTTGGTTATCGGGCTCACATGGATTGGGCAATAGATAATCTAACAATCTATTTTTGTCAATATTCCGAAAGCGGTAATGCAATGTCTATGTCTTTTTACTCATTTTTCACATTAGCTATGTATTTTTCTCCTGCCTCTAATATTCTTATAGCAGTAATGGAATTCCAATGTATCCTTATATTTTTGAGTATCACTGGATATGCTTTTGTAGAAGTAAAACTTGAGGGGACACAAAGGTGGCAAATACACTTAAGCCCTGAGGCCTGGTGAGACCCAGTTGCTCCACAATAATTATATTTGACACATTAGCAATTTGGGGTCTAGATTTTGCATTAGGAACCAAGACTTCAAATTATCAAAAAATGAGCCAAAGAAGGGAATGCCATAAAGTATGTAAATGAGCAGCACTTATTAAATGCCTTCCACTTCCAGCACCATTGCTCAGGTAGTCCCTAATGTCTTTGTTTCCTTTGCTGCAGTGATGACATCACACAATTAGTACTCACACCAATAGTGATTGACTGTAGCAGTCTCTGCAAAGAAACATCATGGCTGCAATAAAGGAAAATAAAATTGGGGGAGGAGCACCAAAACGGTGTTGTGGGAACTCATGGAAATTTAATATGTAAGACTAACTTCTTTCATCTTTTCAAATTTTCCTTCTTGACGCTTTTTCTTTATTTTTTCTGTATATGAATATCTTTGATAAAAATTCAAAATGACCTGAATATAAAAAGTAAGCTAAAATATGGAGCAGTTGTAGATAGCTACTATTCATTATTTTTTACTCTTTAGCTTATTGTCACAATGTGACTTGTTAGACAACAAGGGATAAGGGCCCCTCACGCTAGGGACCACTGTTCTATCCCTAATCTCAGGGATACTCCTAATGGTGGAGACTCCTGAGTCCTATTCCTGGCATTGCTTGTGACCAGACTAAGGGGCACTTTGCACACTGCGACATCGCAGGTGCGATGTCGGTGGGGTCAAATTGAAAATGACGCACTTCCGGCATCGCATGCGACATCGCAGTGTGTAAAGGCTGGATGATACGATTAACGAGCGCAAAAGCGTCGTAATCGTATCATCGGTGCAGCGTCGGCGTAATCCATGATTACGCTGACGCGACGGTCCGATGTTGTTCCTCGCTCCTGCGGCAGCACACATCGCTGTGTGTGAAGTCGCAGGAGCGAGGAACGTCTCCTACCGGCCTCACTGCGGCTTCCGTAGGATATGCGGAAGGAAGGAGGTGGGCAGGATGTTTACATCCTGCTCATCTCCGCCCCTCCGCTCTGATTGGCCGCCTGCCGTGTGACGTCCAGTGACGCCGCACAACCCGCCCCCTTAACAAGGAGGCGGGTCGCCGGCCACAGGGACGTCGCACGGCAGGTGAGTGTGTGTGTGAAGCTGGCGTAGCGATAACTTTCGCTACGCCAGCTATCACCACATATCGCTGCTGCGACGGGGGCGGGCACTATCGCACTCGGCATCGCAGCATCAGCCTGCGATGTCGTAGTGTGCAAAGCCCGCCTAAGTCTGATTTCTCCCCTCCCTCTCCCACTAGGGATGAACAGGGCAGGAGTGTGATGTTAAACACAGATGTAGACAGACAGATGGCAGATACTGTAACGGCTTTTAAAAAAGGGATGGATGATTTCGTCAGTGTACGCAATATTGTTGTTTATAAATGACTTAGGGACAAAATGTAAAACTGGTGGAGGAAGGTTGAACTAGATGGACCTAGGTCTTTTTTCAACCTAAGGAACTATGTAACTATGTAATGTTCAGATTCTGAGATAATCTTGATTTGATCTACTGAACCCCTTTGATGTTGTGGTCATTTCTGACTGCAGCATCTAAGTGGTATATAGAGGAATAAACTTCTCTTCTCACCATCTCCATATCACTCCCATAACACAATGGTAATGATTTGCTTATGGCAGCTGAACACCTAAATATAAAAGGTCTGCAGTCTCTCATATTAGGCATTGACAGATTATGGGCCTAAAAGATGACTGTCACTGTAATGCTGACAGGAATAATGTACCGCAGCAGAAAAGTATTACTGTGCACTGTAGAAGCATCCAAATGTTCACACCTTTATGTATCTTAGAAAAACTAAAAAAAAGTTTTAAAAGTTTACTTTTTTTTTTTTTTTCACTATATCTCTCTTTTTTCTTCCGTTCCCTCTTTCACCTTTTCTTAATTTTCCTTGTTCTTCTCCTTTCTTCTCTTAAGAGCACTTTACACACAGCAACATCGATAGCAATGTTGCTGGTGAAAGAACCCGCCCCTGTCGGTTGTGCATCACGGGCAAATCGCTGCCTGTGGCGCACAACATGACTAGGAACGGTCACACGTACTTACCTGCCTGGCAACGTCGCTGTGGCTGGCGAACCGCCTCCTTTCTAAGGGGGACGGTTCGTGCGGCCTCACAGTGACGTCACTAAGCGGTCGCCCAATAGAAGCGGAGGGGCGAAGATGAGCGGGTGTAACATCCCGCCCACCTCCTTCCTTCCTCATTGCCGGCGGCCGTAGGTACGGTGATGTTCCTCGTTTCTGCGGTGTCACACATAGCGATGTGTGCTGCCGCAGGAATGACGAACAACCTGCGTCCTGCAACAGCAACGATAATATGGGATTAGAACGATGCGTCAACGATCAACGATATGGTAAGTAATTTTGATCGTTAATGGTTGTTCGTGCGTTTCACATGCAACGACGTCACTAACAAGGCCAGATATGCGTCACGAATTCGGTGACCCTAACGACATCTCGTTAGCGATGTCGTTGCGTGTAAAGTGGCCTTTACTAAAGTTTTGACATATAAAGAAAGACTTTTTCATATATTATTAAAGGATGATCAACATATTGAGAAATGATCTGCGTTCCTGCTTGCTCTTGCTATTTATTTATCTTGATGGTCCTGGGTGACAAATAAATGTTTGTTAAAATTTTCAAAAATTTTATAAAAACTGAATCAACATTTAGCGTAATGGAAAAAAAATATTTAAAACATAAAAAAACGTAAAGTGAACACCATAGCAAAATAAGAATTAAAAGAAAAAAATCAGTGACAGAATGAATATTGTTTTTGTCACGACAGTGCCTCCCAAAAAATGTTATGTATCCTAATAAAGTAAACTTGAAAACTATAGCACAAAAATTTGTAAATTTTATATTAATTTAATATGACTGAAAATGTCAGAATTCCTGGTTTTCAGTTTAACTTTCCTCCCAAGTACTGGAATGAGAAAATGAATAAAAATGTGCTATGTACCCTAAAATTTTAAGCATCAAAATGACAGCTTTTTCCCCAACAAATAAAATCTAATACAATTAGAAAATAAATAAAAGTATTCAAAGAAAAAACAAAACAAAATGATTTTGATAAAAAAAGTTTTTTTTTATGTAGAAGTAGTAAAACAAAAAATATATAAAATAAAACCTATACTGTGCATTTTGGCATCCTTGTAAATGTCTTGCATAGTAAAGTTAACATTGTTTTACACTGCTTAAGGCCCTGTCACACACAGAGATAAATCTGTGGCAGATCTGTGGTTGCAGTGAAATTGTGGACAATCAGTGCCAGGTTTGTGGCTGTGTACAAATGGAACAATATGTCCATGATTTCACTGCAACCACAGATCTGCCAAAGATTTATCTGTGTGTGTGACGGGGCCTTTAGTCAACGTCATAAATTCTTTTTTTGCAATAAATGTTTTTTTTGCTTCATTTTTCAGTTCCATATAGTATTTTTATTTTTTAATATATTATATGTAGAGATGAGCCAGCCTATAAAGCCTCGAGTTCGGTTCAGTTCGTCGAACGGAGGCCGCGTTCGAGTTCGGTTCGGCGAACCATTCGACGAACCTCTCGAACCCCATTGAAAACAATGGTAGGCAAACACAAACACATAAAAACACATTATAAATGTACACATACAGTTAATAAACATTGCCATAACTTGGCTATGACGTCATACTAGGTCCTGTCATTGCACTCTCTGGTACGGGGTGATCGTTCCACCATCTCCGTATACCGGCGAAATGCTCTGGCACCTGGTCGACTCCCCGTTCTGCTTCCCCGTTCCGTTATGCACCGGCTGCCACTGCCGGTCAATAACGGAGATCACCATTGCTATTGCAACCCACCTGTCAGCCATGACATCACCGCTTACAGCCTGCAGCCTCTGTTCACTGACTGAGTGAATAGACTGCAGTGCATGGGGAGCAGCCGCGTCCTTCCTCCCATGCAGCGCTGTCTAAAGTATCAGAGCTGCATGGGTTGAAGGAGAAAGAAGATAGAAGACCATGGATCGTGGAGGGATGAGAGGGATTATTAAACATTGAATCTCTAATGTGTCTGTGTATTTTTCTTAAAGTATTTTTTCTGTGTGTGGTGTCTTTTTTTTAACCCTGTATTGGAGATTCTTAATGGCTGGGTCAAACTTGTCTGACATTAAGAATCTCTGAGTTAATACTAGCTAGTAAAACAAAGCTAGTATTACCTCATTATTACCCATCAAGCCACTCGTCACAAGGGCCGCTGGAGGAGTTGGATACAGCGCCAGATGATGGTGCTTCTATGAAAGCGCCATTTTCTGGGGCAGCTGCGGACTGCAATTCGCAGCAGAACTACAAGGCTCAGGATACTCCATCCAGGACTGTATGCAGGAGTTTTTTTGCCCCCCCCAAAAAATTACATGGGCTTCGCCATGTTTTTGTATGCTAGCCAGGTACAGCAAGCAGCTACGGGCTGCCCCCAACCCCCAGCTGCCTATTTGTACTCGGCTGGGAACAAAAAATATAGGGAAGTCCTTTTTTTTTTCATTCATGAATTTCATGAAATAATTTAAAAAAAAAATGACGTGGGCTTCGCCCAATTTTTGTGTCCAGCCAGGTACAACTTGGCAGCTGGGGATTGGAATCCGCAGCTCAGGGTGCCCAAGATTTCTGGGCACCGTGCTGCAAATTGCAGTCTGCAGCCGCCCCAGAAAATGGCGCTTTCATAGAAGCGCCATCATCTGGCGCTGTATCCAACTCTTCCAGCGGCCCCTGTGACGGGTGGTTCACTGGGTACTAATGGGGTTAGGGCTAGCTGTATATTATCAACTGGCCCTAAGCCCGAAATTCATGGTGTCACGCCAATATTAGACATGGCCACCATGAATTTCTAGTACAGATAAAAAAAAAACAGCACACAAAATATTTTTATTAGAAATAAAACACAACACAATTAGTGACTCCATCTTTATTGAAATAAAGAACCCCCCCTCCGCAGTAATCCTGGGTCAAGGGTCGCATGCCGTCCAATCCGGATCCAGTATCATCTGATCGGTTTGCTGGAAGGCAAAGCGAACAGATGATGATTCAGGTTCAAGAGCCTGAATCACATGACACAGCAGCTGATTGTATAAATGGCTTTTATACAATCAGATGGTGCAAAAAAAAAACTACACACTTCTGTGCAGACTCCTGTCCGACAGCATCAGCTGATAGTTTAGCCGGCCGGGCAGTAAAAAGTTGGCCTCACCGCACGACTTATAGTATCAGCTGATTCCGTCAGGTGACCGTATCAGCTGATCATAGCCAGGTCTGAGAGAGAGAGAGAAAAGAGAAGAGAGAGAGGGAGAGAGAGAGAGAAAAGGAGAGAATAGAGAGGGAGAAAGAGAGAAGAGAGAGAGGAGAGAGAGAGAGAGAAGAGAGAGAGGAGAGAGAGAAGAGAGAGAGACAAGAGGAAAGAAGAGAGAGGAGAGAGAGAGGAGGGAGGGTGAGGAGAGAGAGAAGAGAGAGGAGAGAGAGAAGAGAGAGGAGAGAGAGAAGAGAGGAGAGAGAGAGAGACTGACTGAGACTGACTGACTGAATGAGACTGACCTACTGACTGAGACAGACTAACTGACTGACTGAGACTGACTGACTGAGACTGACTGACTGAGACTGACTGACTGACTGAGACTGACTGAGACTGACTGACTGACTGACTGAGACAAAGAGATAGAGCAATGCAGCCTCATTCCGTGAACTGCTCCGATATTAAAGTGTAATGTATGTGTCTAATATATGTCTTCAAAATTTTGTGTTTGTTGCTTATGGCAACAGTGTTTTACACACGCAGGAAAACAAAACAGTGGAGTTTAATGCGATATTTATAGCAACTGAGAGCAGAGGAGTGATTAAATTGTTGTTTCTGCAAGGAAAGTCCGCGAACGATATTCATGGTGATATGTTGCAGACATTGGGGATCAATGCCCTTCATATTCCACAGTTAAGAACTGGGTTGCCAAATTTAAAATGGGCCACTTCAGCACCAATTATGAGGAACGTCCTGGACGACCAAGAGGGATTGTTGTTCCAGAGATCGTCGATGCTGTGCACAACCTCATACTGGAGAATCCACGAATTTCAGCTAAAGCAATAGCAGACATCATGGGGATTTCCCGTGAACGTGATTGTGTCATTATCCATGAACATTTGAACATGAGGAAGCTATCTGCAAAGTGGGTTCCCAAATGTTTGACAACAGATCAGAGAAGCATGTGAGTGAAAACTTCCCGATCCATTTGTCTACTTGTTGCTTTATGTGCAAATTTCACTGAGCATCGCTGTGCTCGGGTACTCTTGGTGCTCAGCCCAGAGCGAGACGCTTGTAGTGTTTGAACGGCTCACACTGGGGGACACAAGAGCATGATTAGATGTGGTGTGCAAGAAAAAAATATTTGGAAAAAGCCCATCCACCCTCCCACAGAAGTGATCTGCTTATGGCTGTTTGTATGTGGGCGGAGACTCAAACTGACAGTCAGTGATTTTGAACCGGACTTGGGCCAAATTCGAACAAGTGGAGATTTGGTTCAATTACTGCCAGCGAACCGAACCTTCAAAGGTTCGCTCATCTCTAGTCCCAACTAATGCAAAGCTGTGCTACTGTCCCTGATTGTAAATAATATTTTGATTTGCCCAATGTTGTATTAATAAAAACACAAATATATTAGCATATCAAATTATAGCACCTTTGTGGGGCTTTGTTTCGTGAAAAGTAATTATATAAGTCCCAATGTTTATACTAAAAATATATTTTCTGATCCACAATCGTTATATAGCATTGTTGCTCATAGAATAATGGTGATGTGACCCTCCAAACTCACTTTTACTTGTTTTTCTTTTTAGATTTTATTTGTTCCAAGGTCAGGTTTTGACATACAAATGTCTGTTTTCCCTGCTGTTTATTATCTCTTGTCCATATATTCAAACACTTGTTATTTATTATTGTATTTGTAACTCTCCTTTCTGTTCTGCTTTGTAGTGTTGTTTGAGATCACTTTGAATTGAAATCCCAAAGCAGCTTTAAGTTGAATTTTGAATGCGCTGCCAATTCTGAAGCATTCACAGCATATTCAAAAGCGGAAAGCAATTATGCTTGCAAAATGTTGGTATACAATTAAGTAATCTATGTGCCAAGAATGATATTGTTGGAGCATAACAACAGTTGCTTTTCATATGGTTTAAAATATGAGCATAATTCTGTTCTCAACATAGAAGCTGAGGATTCATTTGGAGAGTGAGTGCCGGCAAAAATAGCGACAATTTATTTTGACAGAGGCAAAAGAAATAGACATATTTTTGTGAAACAAAAATTTGTGACTAAAATAAATTAAGATACAATATATGTCTAAATAAAGCCATAGCCACTTGCGTGGAGGACAAAAAAACACCAGGGAAAGTGAATGGTCATTCATGACTTGGCATGTCTATATAGAGGGACATTTTGGAAGATTCTGGTTAGCGCGGTTATGGATCCCTCCTTTGACTGGTTACCGTCACTCTCTGTCAGAAACTATGTAAGGTAATAGTTTCAGGGAGGAACATATCTAGAGAGAACCTCCTTGGCAGCTGATGGGCATAGAAATACTCTTTTTAAATCTCTCATTTTGTAAACTACAGCTGATAATTCTGATCTGGATTTTGATGTGTTGCCAGAAAGAAGAGATTTGTGTTTTTGAAAAGCGCGTGTTTATGCAGTGAAAGAAAAAAAGCCAACAATGTCCATCAGGCAATGTCTGTAACTGGCACTGAAAACACGCATAATGGTTTGGACCAAATGGAAAAGAATGGAGACAAAAAAGTGACTGTAAATAAAGAAGACATCACCCTAGAATTAATGGATTTCATTGTTCTGCCTTTGACCAAGGTGATGTTCGAGGTTCGCCAATTTCATGTTCGAGTGATTTTGGGGGTGCTCGAGATCGAACTCGAACTCAAGCTTTTTGCTAAAAGCTCGACAGTTCGAGTTACGCTCGAGAATGGTTCGATCACCAAAAGCAGGGATTTTTACAGCTACAGTGTGGAGGGAGCCATCGCTGGCAGCCTGCGGTGAGCTGGTAACCAAGATAAATATCGTGTATCAAAGCAAAGCGCTTTGCTTGGTAACCCGATATTTACCCTAGTTATGTGTGCAGGGAACCGACACTTCCCCGCTGGGCTCCGCCCCCTCCTGAACTCGGTATGTTCACACACACACACTCACACTCACCTGTCCCCAGCCATGCAGTCCCCGGCACTGACGTCCTCAGCGCCACATGGCCCCGCTAGGCTCCACCTACTTCGCACTCCGCCACCCGCACACATGGTCCCGCTAGGCTCCACCCACTTCGCACTACGCCGCCGACACACATAGCCCCGCTAGGCTCCACCCACTTCGAACTCCGCACACATTACCCCGCTTGGCTCCACCCACCTGGAACTCTGCACACATTACCCCGCTTGGCTCCACCCACCTCGTACTCCACAAACATGGCCACGCTTGGCTCCACCCACCTCGCACTCCGCACACATTTCCCCGCTTAGCTCCACTCACCTCGCACTCCACACACATTACCCCACTTGGCTCCACCCACCTTGCACTCAGCACACATTACTCCGCTTGGCTCCACCCACCTCGCACTCCACACACATTACCCCCCGCTCGGCTTACCTGCAGTTATGAAGTCCCGCCCTCTCGACCTCAGCGCTGTCACTGTCTTCCATGGCCGCCGCTTCACATTTCCTCTCGCTGTCGACCCGAGACTATGACTAGTGGTGACGTCACAGGCTCCCGCGATACTTGGCTGTGAAGGCGGCGGTCATTGAAGTCAGTGACAGCTCTGCTATCAGCAGTACGGGAGATCGTCATCGCAGGTAATGCCCTGCAGTGACCTGGGCTGACCTATTGATGTTAGCTCAGGTCACTGCATTGCTCTCCCAGCCAATGGGGAACATTCTGTTGTTCATTGACTGGGACAGTGACTATGGTATGGATCGTCAACCCCTTGGATTACAGCAGACCCGGATTTGTTTTTCTTTCTAATAAATTGGTGAAAGAGGGAATTTTTTGGGCAGTGTTTTTTCAAATAAAAAATGTTTTTTGTCTATTTTTTTTTTTATTACTGACTGGGTTGGTGATGTCGGGTATCTGATAGACGCCTGACCTCATGAACCCCAGGGCTTGATGCCAGGTGACATTACACATCTGGTATTAACCCCATATATTACCCCGTTTGCCACCGCACCAGGGTATGGGATGAGCTGGGGCGAAGCACCAGGATTGGCACATCTAATGGATGCGCCACTTCTGGGGAGGCTGCGGCTTGCTATTTTTAGGCTGGGAGAGTCCAATAACCATGAACCTCCCTAGCCTGATAATATCAGACCCCAGCTGTCTGCTTTACCTTGGCTGGTGATCCAATTTTGGGAGAACCACCACGTGTTTCTTTTTTTAAATTATTTATTTAATTTAAAATAACAGCGTGGGGTGCCCTCAGATTTGGATTACCAGCCAAGGTGAAGCTGCCAGCTGTGGTCTGCAAGCTGCAGCTGTCTGCTTTACCCTAGCTGGCTACAAAAATAGGGTGAACCCCACGTCATTTTTTTTTTTATTTATTTGGGTTTTTTTTGGTAAATACAAGGCTAAGCACCCCTTAGTGCCACATGAAAGGCACCAAAGGGTGCAAAATAACAAAATGCAGGAGAGTGGGACATTATGTGTCTTTCTGTCACTATAATGACAGAAAAGACTTTTATGAAGTGTACAAGCACAGGAAAATCACCAGAGCGCTCTACTATGTGAAAAGCAGTGAAAAATGGCACTGAAGTGAACATGTGACCGTCTCATGTAGGTTGAAGCTATGGATCCTGGGTAAATGTATGTATTTTCCCTCCTTCAGTTTTTTTGCAGTACGCAAAAAAAAAACGCAAGGCACACAGATGACAAACAGGTGACATATGGACCGTATACGGAATGGAAACGGATGCCACATGGATGCACCTGTGAAAAAAAGGACCGTTTTTTGCGGACCGCAAAAACGAATCGGTCGTGTGAATGTAGCCGTATTCTGATCTGCCTTTTATAAACAGCAGGCAGAAATAAGTGAATAGCGCCCCCCAGCGTCAGAAAATCTCCGGGGTTTCACGGGTAACTGAGACTCTGGAGATCATGATTCAGGCCGTTTTTTCCGGTCCCCGCTCACGTGATCACAGGTATAAACCGTATACCAATGATCACGTTACAGTAAATGACAGCGCCGGTAAAAAATTATTTATCTCCTATCTGGCATGAACAAACATGTCAGATGGGAGATAAATCTCCTCCCTGGTTCCCTCTGGTCCCCCGGTGTCGCCAAAGTGCCCCCCCCGACTCCCTCCCGGAAATCCAAGATGGCCACGCGCACAGCAGCGCGCTGGCCGCATTCACCCTACTCCTCTGATTTCTGTCGCATGTGCCATGACACATGCAACAGAAAACTCCTCGCCAGGCCCTGCCAGGTCACCCCTTATAACCCTACCGGTGTTCCCCGGTGACCCCCGTACCTGTGCAGCGTTGATCCCCCGTGGCCCCTCCTTCCCAATAG
The DNA here is from genome assembly GCF_048569485.1 of Anomaloglossus baeobatrachus. Taxonomy (NCBI): domain Eukaryota; kingdom Metazoa; phylum Chordata; class Amphibia; order Anura; family Aromobatidae; genus Anomaloglossus; species Anomaloglossus baeobatrachus. The sequence continues at coordinate 104,034,293 of NC_134355.1, read as the reverse complement.
ACGCTGCCGCATGCACAGAGCGGCTGTCAGATCAGCTTCCTGTGTTCAGACACAGTGAGTGGCGTTAACCATGCATCTGTAAACAACTGTACTGCCCTTCTCATGAGGTAAGGAACATAGTTGATCAGGAGAGCTCTACTATATTTCCAAATGGAGGTATTTGATTTTATAGTTGCCCTGCTGAACGACTACCAAACTACCAGCGAGCCACCGTCACCAGGGCAGCTGGAAGAGTTGGATACAGCGTCAGATGATGGCGCTTCTATCAGAGCGCCATTTTCTGGGGTGGCTGCGGACTGCAATTCGCAGCAGGGGGTCCAGAAAGCTCGGGCTAACCTGTGCTGTGGATTCCAATCCCCTGCTGCCTAGTTGTACCCGGCTGGACACAAAAATGGGGCGAAGCCCACGTGTTTTTTTTTTAATCATTTCATGAAATTCATGAAATAATTAAAAAAGGGCTTCCCTATATTTTTAGTTCCCAGCCGGGTACAAATAGGCAGCTGGGGGTTGGGGGCAGCCCGTCCCTGCCTGCTGTACCTGGCTAGCATACAAAAATATGGCGAAGCTCACGTCATTTTTTTTTTTTTAGTTTTTTGCGAAAAAAATTAAAAAATGCTTCCCTGGATTTTCCATTGACAGCGAAGGTAACACCAAGCAGTGGGGGTTAGCAGCCAGTAGCTGCTTGGATTACCCTTAGCTAGCAATACAAAAAATGCAGCGGGAGCCCATATATATTTTTTTTAATTATTTATTTAAATAACTAAAAACAAAATGGGCTTCCCTGTATTTTGATTGCTGGACATCACAGTGCTGTAAAAATAAATCTTTAAAAAAAATGACGTAGCGCTCCGCGGTATTTTTGATTTTCAGCGCAGATAAAGCAGACAGCTATGGGTTGCCACCCACATCTGCCTGTCGTTACCTTGGTTGGCAATCAAAATACAGGGAAGCCCATTAATTTTTTCTATTTAAAAAATAGTTAAAAAAAAATGACATTGGGTCCCCCCATTTTTGATAGCCAGCTAGGGTAAAGCAGACGGCTGTAGCCTGAAAACCACAGCTGGCAGCTTTACCGTGGTTGGGGATCCAATGTGGAGGTCCCCTCAGGCTCTTTTTTTATAATTATTTTATAAATAATAATTACACAAAAAAAGTAGGGTCCCCCCAAATTGGATCACCAGCCAAGGTAAAGCGGACAGCTGTGGTCTGGTACTCTCAGGGTGGGAAGGTCCATAGTTATTGGGCCTTCACAGCCTAAAAATAGCAGGCCGCAGGCACCCCAGACGTGGCGCATCCACTAGATGCGCCAATCCTGGCGCTTCACCCCAGCTCATCCCGTGCCCTGGTGCAGTGGCAAACGGGGTAATAAATCGGGTTGATACTAGCTGTAAAGTCACCTGAGATCAAGCCCAGCAGTTTGTGATGTCATGGCGTCTATTAGATACCCAACATCATAAACAGTCAGTACTAACAAAAAAAAAATCGACAAAAGAAATTTATTTGAAAAAACAGTCCCCAAAACATTTCCTCTTTCACCAATTTATTGTAAGAAAAAAAAATAAAGGGGTCCCATGACGACTCTGGACCGTCTAGAATATGGGGGGGAGACACTCAGGGAACGTATCCCTCATTTTCTAGGAGAGCGGACCCTTCATGTGAGGAGTGTGGGTGCAATGAATCTGCACTCACTCTCCCCGGGTCCACAGCAGCAGAGTCCATGTCGTAATGGTTGCTACCAAAGCTGCCATGCCCTGCTCATGAGGTAAGGGCATGCCTAATCAGGAGAACTACTGTAGAGGAAGCTCTGCTCACTGGTATATAGGTGCTCAGAGGTAATAATAGATAAAATTAGTGAGTAACCTCGGCACTCTAAATCTCCCAGACTAAGTCAGTAAGTCACAACGGATAGTAATGCAAAATCACTCTTTATTGGTCTGTATTAAGAAAAAAATTTTTTTCATAAGCATATATGTTTTTGTCCAAAACAAGTTACAAATGAGCCGTCGTCAGATTGGACTTATCTGCATGTAATCATGAAAAATGACAATAATCCGTATCACATAAGAGTGAGAGAACAATAACATAAACTCGAACAATGTAGAGGTACAATTGGGATGCAGCAAAAAAATTGCAACACAGCAAGAAATGAAACACATGATACAAATGTCATAATACAGTACAAGGACAATATAGTAATGACAAATATGGGGTCAGAGTAGGCTTAGACAGCTCTGGTACGAAAGAGATGTCAATCATAAAGTAACATGTGCAGTAGGTGTAGAGCTACACTATGCATGGCAGAGCTAATGGGTAGACCGACCATAGAAAAAGAACGGAGAAAAAGTGGAGAAAAAGTGGAGAAAAAGTGGAGAAAAAGTAGAGAAAAAATGGAGAAAAAATGGAGAAAAAGTGGAGAAAAAGTGGAGAAAAAGTGGAGAAAAAGTGGAGAAAAATGGAGAAAAAATGGAGTAAAAGTGGAGAAGAAGTGGAGAAAAAGTGGAGAAAAAGTGGAGAAAAAGTGGAGAAAAAGTGGAGAAGAAGTGGAGAAGTGGAGAAGAAGTAGAGAAGTGGAGAAGAAGTAGAGAAGAAGTGGAGAAAAAGTGGAGAAAAAGTGGAGAAAAAGTGGAGAAAAAGTGGAGAAAAAGTGGAGAAAAAGTGGAGAAAAAGTGGAGAAGAAGTGGAGAAAAAGTGGAGAAGAAGTGGAGAAGTGGAGAAGAAGTAGAGAAAAAGTGGAGAAGAAGTGGAGAAAAAGTGGAGAAAAAGTGGAGAAAAAGTGGAGAAAAAGTGGAGAAAAAGTGGAGAAAAAGTGGAGAAAAAATGGAGAAAAAGTGGAGAAAAAGTGGAGAAAAAGTGGAGAAGAAGTGGAGAAAAAGTGGAGAAAAAGTGGAGAAAAAGTGGAGAAAAAGTGGAGAAAAAGTGGAGAAAAAGTGGAGAAAAATGGAGAAAAAATGGAGAAAAAGTGGAGAAGAAGTGGAGAAGAAGTGGAGAAAAAGTGGAGAAAAAGTGGAGAAAAAGTGGAGAAAAAGTGGAGAAAAAGTGGAGAAGAAGTGGAGAAGTGGAGAAGAAGTAGAGAAGTGGAGAAGAAGTAGAGAAAAAGTGGAGAAGAAGTGGAGAAAAAGTGGAGAAAAAATGGAGAAAAAGTGGAGAAAAAGTGGAGAAAAAGTGGAGAAAAAGTGGAGAAAAAGTGGAGAAAAAGTGGAGAAAAAGTGGAGAAGAAGTGGAGAAAAAGTGGAGAAGAAGTGGAGAAGTGGAGAAGAAGTAGAGAAAAAGTGGAGAAGTGGAGAAAAAGTGGAGAAAAAGTGGAGAAGAAGTGGAGAAAAAGTGGAGAAAAAGTGGAGAAAAAGTGGAGAAAAAGTGGAGAAAAAGTGGAGAAAAAATGGAGAAAAAGTGGAGAAAAAGTGGAGAAAAAGTGGAGAAAAAGTGGAGAAAAAGTGGAGAAAAAGTGGAGACAAAGTGGAGAAAAAGTGGAGAAGAAGTGGAGAAAAAGTGGAGAAGAAGTGGAGAAGTGGAGAAGAAGTAGAGAAAAAGTGGAGAAAAAGTGGAGAAAAAGTGGAGAAAAAGTGGAGAAAAAATGGAGAAAAAGTGGAGAAGAAGTGGAGAAAAAGTGGAGAAAAAGTGGAGAAAAAGTGGAGAAAAAGTGGAGAAAAAATGGAGAAAAAATCGAGAAAAAGTGGAGAAAAAGTGGAGAAAAAGTGGAGAAGAAGTGGAGAAAAAGTGGAGAAAAAGTGGAGAAAAAGTGGAGAAGAAGTGGAGAAGAAGTGGAGAAAAAGTGGAGAAAAAGTGGAGAAAAAGTGGAGAAAAAGTGGAGAAAAAGTGGAGAAGTGTTTGTTCATGCCAGATGGGAGATAAATAATTTTTTACCGGCGCTGTCATTTACTGTAACGTGATCATCGGTGTACGGTGTATACCTGTGATTACGTGAGCGGGGACCGGAAAAACCGTCCTGAATCATGATCTCCAGGGTCTCAGCTAGCCCTGAAACCCCGGAGATTTTCTGACGCTGGGGGGCGTTATTCACTTATTTCTGCCTGCTGTTTATAAATGGCAGATCAGAATACGGCTACATTCACACGACCGATCCATTTTTGCGGTCTGCAAGAAACAGTCCGGTTTTTTTCACGGGTGCATCCGTGTGGCATCCGTTTCCGTTCCGTAGACGGTCCGTATGTCATCTGTTTGTCATCCGTGTGCCTTCCGTTTTTTTGTGTACTGCAAAAAAACTGAAGGAGGGTAAATGCATAAATTTACCCAGGATCCATAGCTTCATCCTACATGAGGCGGTCACATGTTCACTCCAGTGCCATTTTGTACTGCTTTTCACAGCGTAGAGCGCTCTGGTGATTTTCTTGTGCTTGTGCACTTCATATCAGTCTGTTCTGTCATTATATGGCAGAAAGAGACATAATGTCCCACTCTCCTGCATTTTGTAATTTTGCACCCTTTGGTGCCTTTCATGTGGCACTAAGGGGTGCTTAGCTTTGTATTTAGCCAAAAAAATGAAAAAAAAAAATGACGTAGGGTTCCTCCTAGTTTTGTAGCCAGCTAGGGTAAAGCAGATGGCTGCAGCCTGCAGACCACAGCTGGCAACCTCACCTTGGCTGGTAATCCAAAACTGAGGGCACCCCCACGCTTTTATTTTAAATTAAATAAATAATTAAAAAAAAAAAACACGTAGGGGTCCCCCCAAAATTGGATCACCAGCCAAGGTAAAGCAGACAGCTGGGGTCTGATATTCTCAGACTAGGGAGGTCCATGGTTATTGGACTCTCCCCAGCCTAAAAATAGCAGGCCGCAGCCGCCCCAGAAGTGGCGCATCCATTAGATGCGCCAATCCTGGTGCTTCGCCCCAGCTCATCCCGCGCCCTGGTGCGGTGGCAAATGGGGTAATATATGGGGTTAATACCAGATGTGTAATGTGACCTGGCATCAAGCCCTGGGGTTGGTGAGGTCAGGCGTCTATCAGATACCCGACATCACCAACCCAGTCAGTAATAAAAAAAATAGACGACAAACACATTTTTATTTGAAAAAACACTCCCCAAAACATTCCCTCTTTAACCAATTTATTAGAAAGAAAAACAAATCCAGGGCTGGTGTAATCCAAGGGGTTGCCATGACGATCCACACTGTCCCAGTCAATGAAGAGCAGAATGTTCCCCATTGGCTGGGAGAGCAATGCAGTGACCTGAGCTAACATCAATGGGTCAGCCCAGGTCACTGCAGGGCATGACAAGTGCTGCTGTCAGCGAGGTACATTACCTGCGCTGATCTCCAGCACTGCCGACAGCACCTGTCACTGAGTTCAATGACCGCCGCCTTCACAGCCAAGTATCGCGAGAGGCCCATGACGTCACCGCTAGTCAGTCTCGGGTCGGAAGCGAGAGAAGGTGATGTGACAAGCGGCGGCCATGGAGGACAGTGACAGCGCTGAGGTCGGGATGGCGGGACTTCATCACCACAGGTAAGCCGAGCGGGGCCATGTGTGCAGAGTGTGTGTGTGTGTGTGTGTGTGTACATGCCACGGGCAGGAGGGGGCGGAGTGAGCTGAGCGGGGAAGTGTGGGCTTCCTGCACGTAACTAGGATAAACATCGGGTTACTAACCAAAGCGCTTTGGTTGGATACCTGATGTTTATCTTGGTTACCAGCTTCTGGCAGGCTGCCAGCGATGGCTCCTGCACACTGTAGCTGTAAAAAGCCCTGCTTTTTGCTGCTAGAACCGTTCTCGAACGTATCTAGAACTATCGAGCTTTAGCAAAAAGCTCGAGTTCTAGTTCGATCTAGAACAGCCCCCAAAATCACTCGAGCCCCGAACTGGAGAACCTCGAACCGCGAACCGCGCTCAACTCTAGTCACAATCTCAGACCACTCCTGCCTGTGATTCTGCTGCTACACTTGACCTTACGTCTGCTCTTTCATAGGGGCATCACTGCTGACATCATACTAATTGACAGCCAGATCACTGCAGTTAGGCAGCGGGGAGCCAGCTTGTCAATCAGCATGACATTGGAAGTGACACTCAATTGACAAAGAAGAACAGAAAAGAAGAAGAAGCTGCACTGCCAATGTGATGTCACCAAAATCTGCTTTATCGATGGCAAGAGCGGTCCACGACCACTTTCAGGCGGTGGAGATCGGCATTGGGCAGAACAGACAGGTAGTTGCTAGCTAACCAAGAAGAGAATAAGAAATAGAAAAAAATTCCAGCAACCGATCTTCTAAAAGTACAGATCCTTTATTTTCATAATTTTAAAATCACAAGGATGGTAGTACAACAATACCACACAGCCATGGTGTCAAAAAACAGACGCATTTCGGAAGTTTTAATCCTTAGTCATTGTTCCTGTTGCAGAAACAATGACTAAGGATTAAAACTTCCAAAACGCGTCTGTTTTTTGACACCATGGCTGTGTGGTATTGTTGTACTACCATCCTTGTGATTTTAAAATTATGAAAATAAAGGATCTGTACTTTTAGAAGATCGGTTGCTGGATTTTTTTTTTTTTTTAAATTCACTATACATCTCTCTTTGGCATTGCAGTTTCCGAGCAATAGATCTTCAAAGGGGTAAGGTGAGCTCTCCTCTTACAATAAGAGAATAAGACACTTAAGGCCCCGTTACATGCAACGACGTATCTAACGATATATCGCTGGGGTCACGGATTCCATGACGCACATCCGGCATCGTTAGCGATGTCGTTGCATGTGACACCAACGAACGGCCGTTAACGATCAAAAATACTCACCTTATCGTTGATCGTTGACACGTCGTTCATGTTTAAAAAATCGTTGATTGTTGTAGGACGGAGGTTGTTCGTCGTTCCCGAGGCAGCACACATCGCTACGTGTGACACCTTGGGAACGATGAACTAAAGCTTACCTGCGGCCGGCGGCAATGAGGAAGGAAGGAGGTGGGCGAGATGTTACGGCCGCTCATCTCTGTCCCTCCGCTTCTTTTGGGCGGCCGCTTAGTGACGCCGCTGTGACGCCGCACGAACCGCCCCCTTAGAAAGGAGGTGGTTCGCCGGCAAAAGCGACGTTGCTAGGCAGGTAAGTCCGTGCTATGGCTCCTAATGATTTCGTGCGCCATGGGCAGCGATTTGCCCGTGACGCACTAACGGCAGGGGTGAGTGCTTTCACCAGCGATATCACTAGCGATATCACCTGTGTGTAAAGCCCCCTTTAGTCTGTTAAGCCTATATCTCTAAGGAACAAACCACTAAAGAGATTAATATATAGATGCAATAAATTTTATTAAGTATAAATAAGGAAAATATCAGATGGTAAGTAGTTGTAATGGACGTGTCTGACTGTGCAGGGACATGGTCTAATCATACTACAGCTCCTGGGCCGGGGAGGATACAAAAGAGTGTACAGAAAGGACAACATGGGATCACAGTTGATTCTTTTTGTGAGGTAAAACATTTCCTTGCCTATTTTAAAAAAAAATGTTTTACCTCAAAAAAAGAATAATTTGCAATCACATGCTGTAATGTTTATATACTTTTTTTTACTTCCTCCCTGACCTAGAAGCTGGGTTATGTTCAGACCATGTTCCCTTATGGTCAGACACAACCATTACACAGTACATAAAAGGGGAACATTTATAAGATTTTCTCAGCACAGGAACATATTTTGAACACATTAAATTGTAAAAATTGTTATTAATACAAGATCAAATTGATCAATTGATTAAAATTAACTTTATTTGTGGGAAACCCCTTGAAAATACCATATTTTCCGTTTTATAAGACGCACTGGATTAGAAGATGCACCCCAAATTTAGAGATAAAAAAAGGTAAAAAAAAATATGGGATTCGTTTTATAATCCAGATGGATACGGGTATGCAGGACAAAGTAACACTAACAAGTATATTGTAACTGAAATTGATGAACCACATAAGCCTGGTACTCAGAAAAATCTTAACAAGTATCCCTGTAAGTCTTGCAGTATAAGAAGGCCTGTGTCCCTGGATCTCTCTTGCTGTACGTCCCCCTGCATACCAGTATTACCTGACCCTCAGTGACAATTTCTTGGCCGGAAATGAAGGATATTATGAGGTCTGCTACTGCTTTTTTAAAAAAAAAAAACAAAAACCCAGTCTATGCGTCTACAAAGCAATAAAATAACAGATTCTATGAGCTGCTTTTGTCTGCAAACAGAACATAAAGTGTACTGTGCTAAGCACTTTTCAGTTGCGGGGCCCACTCCTGCACTGGGGGACTCACCTGATATTCCGTGGGCTAATCCAATCCCATATTAAGCAATTAAAAGCACAAGAAAATATGCAACTTTGAAGGTTTGATGCCACTTAAAAAAAAACTAAAAGAAAACTTGTCTTACAAACTTCTAAGAAATGTGGTATAAATATATATATATATTTTTATTTATTTATTTTTTTTAATCATCCTTGATTAACTGGTTTTAAGAAGTTATTTTTGGTATATAAGGAGGGCAATGCATAAATCAAGAAGATTGAAACATGACTTAAATAATAATTAGATAAGTAGGGTTGACTACCAACACTGAGCAATGCAAGTAAAACGTTCACTAAATACATCATGAGATGAGTTTCTCACCTAGCTTTCTACCTCAAGGCTACCATTTTCTCCTTTTTAACATCCTTGTCAACACAACCATCACGTTGCATAGTGTTAATAGAGCAATGCCTGCAGAAGAAGAAGAAATTATTTTTCCTTTCCTGACACTGGTACAGTAACCACCACCTGTCATTGCTACAAGCAAGAAGGTAGTAGACGTCTGCCATTTTTCTTTGTCCTACAGTCATTTTGAAGCAAAAAAGAAAACGGCAACATACAAAATTTAACTTAACTAAGCAAACATTTAAGAAAATGCGGCACGGTATCGGGCAAAATTAGGCTTTAATACATGAAAATTTGCACCACTCCGGGAGTAAATCTCTTGTGGAGGCGCAAGAAACTTGCAAAATGTTCCTAATTAATTAAGTGGCATGCACCACACAATTAATTAGTCGCTCCTTACTCCTGCATGTTATAACTGTATACTCAAGATACAGTAATAACTCAATTTGGGATTAAAGTTCACAATCACAGTTGTATTTTCAGGGTATTGACATCCCAATTGAAGTAAGGGTTTAGGAATTACAGCTCTTTAATATGTAGCTCCCTTTTTTTCAAGAGATCAACAGTAATTGGATAATTATCATAAAAGCTCTTCAATGGCTGCATGGAATATTCCCTTGTTAATCCATTATCAATCAAGCAGGTAAAAGGTCTGGAGCTGATTCCAGGTGTTTCATTTGCATTTGCAATCTGTAGCTGTGAACCCACAACATGCGGTCAAAGAAACTCTTAATGGAAAAGAAACAGACTATAATTTTTTTGAAAGACAAAATCCATAGGATAATAAGATATATGAGGAATGGCAAAATCAATAGTTTTGTATATGCTATAAAAAAATGAGTGCACTGGTGAGCTTGGGAATTCAAAAGGGCCTCAATGCCCATGGAAAACAACAGTGGTGGTTGATTCCAGAATCCTTTTCATGGTGAAGAAAAACCCCTTCACAACATGCACCAAGTGAAGAACACTATCTAGGAAAAAAGTGTTTCAGTATCTAAAGGGGGCTTTACACGCAACGACATTGCTAACGAGATGTTGTTGGGGTCATGGAATTTGTGACGCACATCCGGCCTCGTTAGCGACATCATTGCATGTGAAACGTACGAACAACCGCTAACGATCAAAATTACTCACCATATCGTAGATCATTGACACGTCGTTCTAATCTCAAATATCGTTGCTGTTGCAGGACGCAGGTTGTTCGTCGTTCCTGCGGCAGCACACATCACTATGTGTGACACTGCAGGAACGAGGAACAACATCGTACCTGCGGCCGCCGGCAATGAGGAAGGAAGGAGGTAGGTGGGATGTTCCAGCCGCTCATCTCCGCCCCTCCGCTTTTATTGGGCGGCCACTTAGCGATGCCACTGTGATGCCAAACAAACCTCCCCCTTAGAAAGGAGGCGGTTTGCCGGCCACAGCGATGTTGCTAGGCAGGTAAGTATGTGTGACGGGGACCAACGATGTTGTGCGCCACGGGCAGCGATTTGCCCATGACGCACAACCGATGGGGGCGGGTGCTTTCACCAGCAACATCACTAGCGATGTCCCTGTGTCTAAAGTGGCCTTTAGTCTACCATAAAGAGAAAACATTGTGAGAGCAAATACAGAGTTTTACCATAAAGAGCAAATCATTATTCAGCCTTAAAAATAGAAAGGCCAGTTTAGACTTAGCCCCAAACCATCTATAGAAGCCAGTCTAGATCTGGAAAAACATTCTTTGGATAGATGGAACTAAGATCAACTTTTACCAGAAAGATGGGGAAAAGAAAGTATGGAAGTGTCTTGGAACGGCTCATAAATCTAAACCACACCACATCATCTATAACACAAGGGCATCATGATTTCAGGGGAATGCATGGCTTCCAATGGGCCCGGCTAAGTAATGTTTATTGATGATGTGGCTGAAGACAAAAGCAGTCGGATTAATTCTGAAGTGTACAGAGCTGTATGACAAATCAGGTGTGCACACAGACACTGGTAAGTATGTCTGCTTTAACCATTTTGCTTATTTTTTTAATATTATTATTATTATTATTATTATTATTATTATCCAGGTGAACAAACCCGAACAGGAACCGGACATACAGGTAAAAGTCTGTGTTCAGGTCTAGGACCCGGACACTTGGTGTTCAGTATGAACCCTAATCTTAACAGTTCAGGTTCACTTGTCTCTACTCATCACTAGTGATCACTAACACAGATTTAGACAAATTTGTGAACAATATTTGAGAGACAAAGGCCTTTTGTGTCCATAGAAAAAGTTTTAGATGCTTAAGTTCTGCTCATAATAACTGAGAGCAAAAATAAAAGTGTTGAGTTTATATTTTGGTTCAGTATATAAATGAGTTATGGCTCTCAGAATATGGCAATTATTACTTTAGCAGTAAAACATAAAAATCCAAAAACAAAAACTATATTAATTCACTATTATGATAATCATACTGACCCATAAAACAAAGTTAATATTTAATTTCATTGTGCAACGCAAAAATCAAAAGGCAAAACCTAAAAAAACACAGAATTGCTATTTGTTGGTTTTTATGTCTTTATGCGTTTTTTGAACCTTGTTCCCTTTTCTCAATACATTGAATTGAAAAATTAATAGCGCCACTTAAAACTACAAATTGTCTTTCACAACAATGGCCTTAATTCAGGTATATGGATAGAAAAATTAAAAAGTTATATCTCTTGGGAAACAAGGAAAATAACGAAAAAAAAAATGGTTGCCTTACGAAGGAGTTAATTAAGTAAGTGTATGAAATGTATTTTGAAAATAACATGACAGTAAGTAATATAATAAAAAGTTTGTGCCCACCACTGTAAAAATGAAAATATGTGACACATTTTTCTACCAATGTCCTTGTATCACAATCCTTAGTAAAATTTTATAAAATTCCTTACATTTTCCTTTAAATAAATGATTCAAATTCTACATTAGATTCCATTATCTGCATTAAACATTTATTTGCCAATACATCTTTATATATCTGCATTTTATAAGTTATGTCAAGGATAGCATCTTTACATATGCATCAAGGATAGCATCCTTACCATGTTTTCCACGTTGTAGTGTTTTCCCCTTTATAATATTAACCATTTTACATTTTTGTTACTTTCTTTCTTAAAGGGAAATCTGTAAGTTATTTCTTGTTTCCCCCTCTGAGAAATGAACTATGCTCTGTATCAACTTGTTTTTTTTAAGCAGTACCAAATATGGGTAATGTTGAGAATCATAGACACAGTTGTCTGCCGAGAAAACGTACTGCACTAGATGAAAGATGCTCAATGCTTACTTACCCTCGAAAATAGATTTCCAATAGTGCCATTATTTGTCTTGGTCATCTCCCTGCTGTTTTGAGACTAGTGACAGCCTTAGGACTGGAGCCTTCCATTTCCATCATGACTCCTTATTTAAATGAAGTTTCCTTTCCTTTGGTATCTCATGAGTTAATTTCAGGTTTTGTTGTGAACAGCTCTGAGCAGTGTAGGTCAGCTGTTGCTGCTTTGGGTTCATGCTCATGTAGGTTAAATACTGGATCCTTCCCAGCACACCATGCTGCTGTTAGAATCATTTCTACATCGGCCAGCCTGGTGGAAGGAGCTGCTGAGGTTTTGTCCTGTGCCCATCCACCTGCTACTTTAGAGTTCATCTTCTACAGTGAAGTTTTGTGTTTTGTATCCTTCTGTTTATTCCTCCCATCTGTCTTTCTTTTCCCTCCATGTTGCTTAGTTTAGTGGCACGTCTAGTGAATTCATTGGCCTACTCACTAGACTGGGTGAGTTTAGGGCCAGCTGAAGGTCCAAGGTATCCTGCTCGCCAACAAGTTGAAAGAACATGTATAGGGACGCTAGGGAGCTCAGGAGTCAGCTTGAGGTGAGTGAAGGAGGTACCCCCTCACCCCTTTCCCTAGCAGCAGGGGCCTCAGTTGTATCGTTACTCCCCTTTTTGTGGGTTTTTATGTTGTACGTCAGATGCCCATTGATGTGATCACGTGTGTCATGCATTGATGCAGAAATCTTCAACTCTGTGCATGACATTATCTCAGAACTGGCAGCAACCAGTGGGCTGCAGTCACACCAGCTCCAGTTTAAAAAAGTCTGGCCAGAAGTGGTCTTCCTGAACGTTTTGCATCCAAAAAGCCATGTTTTAAACATGGGAACAGAGCTAAACCATGCATGAAAACATAGTAACTGGGGTGCAAAAATATTTAAGCAGGTACTCTGAGGATAATTTTAAATATTTGTTTGTTACAGAAGGTAGTTTGCTCACTGAGAGGTTAGAGAGCAATAACAAGTGTCTGAAGGCGACAGTGAGGCATGATGGAGGTTCATTGGAAGTTTGGAGCTGCTTTCAGCAAGATTAGTTCAGGATTTGGTGTAGAATAAGGCTGTCCTTCAAGCTAAAAAATTGCAGGAAGATACTTATCTATCATGCAAGACCATTATGGAGGCATTTGATTGGCTCTAAATTTATTCTTGAAACAGGACAACAACCCCAGACATATAGCCAATGTTGTTAAGTACTATTTACTGGGTGATGTGGCTCTTGGTAGGAGAAAGAAGAGGTTCTGAGGACCAGACAGGGGTTGGACAGGTGAGTGGTAAGTAGAGAAGAGTGAACCCGAGGTTCAATTTTCAAACCAAATTTAAAAATCAAGGTTTGGATTCGTGGATCGGATGCTGTATGTGTGAACAAAACTCATGGAAGCAATGCTGCGCCCAGGTACTCAGCCCTGTGTGAGCCGCTTTCAGTATTTAAACAGCACACACTGGGGCTAATAACAGCGGGCTCGGATGTAGTGCGCAACAAAACATAGTTTGAAAAAGCCCACCCACTGAATGTGTGTGGAGACTCAAGCTGCCAATCAGTGACTTGATCCCGGGTTCTGGTCAAACTAGAGCCTGTGGACCTAGGCTCATTTGCTGCCGGCAAACCGAGCCTAGATGGAACTGCACATCTATATTGGTGAGGCAGGTATATGTTTATTTTAGATTGTTGTTTTTCACATCTTACATTGATTATCCTCTGGGGTCTTGTGACACCCCAGGGCCTAATAAGCAACACTCAATTTGCTAAGAAAAACTTTGCTACTAAATAAATTTCCCATAAAAATCTGAGTAATTTGGCAAATCTGAGTTTTGTCGTATCATCGTTTCTCTACTATCTACAGATTACACTTGACAACAGGCAGTGGGCAGTAAACTAGACAGGAGGGAGAAGTGTCCCGCACTTTTGAGTGATTTCTCAGGCGGAAAATGTCACTTTGGATAAATAAAGCACTTTGTTATGTTATTATTAGTCATTACATTGGCCGTGAGTCTCGCTAAAGTTTATCGATCATTTAAAGTAAATAATATGATAGAATAAGCCTGACGGCCACCTGAAAATAAATAGAACTTTTATGATTTCCTGCTATCAGGCATGTATTATGTGACTAAAGATTTTTTATTCACGTGATAAATAAAGTAGTTCCTAGTAGTTGTTGATTTATTACTTTGTTACTATATGCTACATACTCCGTTCTGAATTTCTGGGGCCTGAACATTTTACAAATTGTAATATATTATGTTGTGTTACTGTGGAATAAAGTTAGCAATGAAAATCTGAAACAAGTTACCCGAGGACAAAAAATGTATAGCAATAGGTCACCACGCTCTTCAATTGCTGGATACTTTTTCATTATACCGGTTTTTATGTGAGAATATATTATACAATACAGTAATTTTTTCATGTATAAAATTTTGATAGTGTGACAAAATGAGTTAAACATTAATATTCTACAATGTATTGTTAATGTACCATGGAATAAATATAATAGAGGATTTAAAAGAAAAAATGTAAAGAAATGAATTCAATAACATAATACAATAAAAGGGTGATAGAAAACTTTGGCAGGTATACATTAATACTGTACCTAATAGCGGATTCAAGGAAAAGATTATATGCATTCAGATCAGTGACATTTTTATCAAATTTTGCATGCGTTTTTGATCCTTTTAAATGCACAGACATTTAAGAGATTTCTAAATTACCCATACAAATCAAGACACACACTTTGAATTTAAAATGTCAGATTTGAAGATGGGTGGGAGAGATTAATAAGTACATGCAGAAAGAGGTTGTAGAAGGAGATTTACTCTCCGTCAGCGACATGACAAGCAAATTAGCAACAATGTATAATGATGATCAGCAGTCAAAGATGAGCAAATTACCTAACAAGAGGAGGGAAATAACCATAGTAAGAAGACACACAAATAAAATAACAATCACTTAAAAACACAAAGGTCAGATTGTCTAGGCAGGGTAATGAGCGCTGATCGAGCGCTTTGCATACTCACCGATGTTAGAATCATACATATGTAAAATTTTCCGCTGCTAATCTCTACGCTAGCATTAAACAAAAATATTAATGTGGCAGATAATAGAAAGCAGGGTTGTAGGTTATGATTTCTTTCAGTTACTCTGAAGTATCCTATTAAAAAGGAATCTTGACATGAATGGGAAAAAGATGTTCTCCAAACATGGATCTGGAAGAGGGGGCTAGTTCAGATTACGAATGTAAAGTTTAGGATTTGTACTGATTAATATATGCAATATATATTATTTTATACTTTTAGGTAGTCTAATTATTGTAGTGTCAAAGAATTCAGGCCACTATCAAAAAGCATATTCTCAATATAGGTCACACTATTGGGTTATACAATACATGCTCGCAGTTTACGATACTTAAGAGGCAACACTTATTCATTAATTTTTAGTTTATGATTTCACTAAGAATTTACATTCAATAACAGAATATCTAGCATATAGATGATTGCAGCAACCTATTACCTGAAGCCTATCTGCCTCATATGCGTACAATAACGTTTTACCTATTTTAGCAAAAGACCAGAGGAGAAGCAACTTGGCTTTTCCACCGTTATCTTGTATGTTGCTTTTCATTTATTGGTTTTCCTATTTTCTTTCTGTAAGATTGTTTTTGCTGTCGACTGTCATAATAGTTAAAGGGAACCTGACAGGTGCAATATGCTCCCAGAACCATGAGCAGTCCTTAACTGTCCCTGTATCTGGTAGCATAGATAAAGAGATCTTTAGAAAAAGTATTTCTAAAGATCCTTTCAAATTGTCTATCCAGGGACGAAGGAGACAAACTCCAGCGCCACCAGTTGGAAGTAAAAATCCTCCACATCACTCATCCAAATGGGGGGAAGCCTGAGAGGGACAGCATTAACCTACCCCTGCCTAACTATATAATATCATCCAGGAATATCCGTAATTGGCGCACTTGTACCTAACTCATCATTTATCCACCTTTTAGTGGCTATTCTGTGTTACTGTATTGACAGTTTTTAGTGAGTTGACTGAATAAAGATATATTTTTAATAGGGAGTTTTTTCATGGTTTGTTTGTAAGTAACAATCCTACAAGTCAAAAGTGGCCTTTTAACAAGCTTTTTCATATGACTTAGGATTTATACCAGATCAGAACCCCAATTTGCAGACATGGTGTTTCACAGTGATTGCCCCTCGTCAGTGCAAAGTATGGGATCTGATCTGGCTTATGAGAAACTATAGTGGGGACCACAGGGAAGACCAGTAGTCTACTATGATCCTTTATCATATGCTAATGAGGCCAGCAACTAGTCTCAAGGGGTTAGTTTTCTTGGCTAGTCGGCTCCCTTAGCATGTAAGCGTGCCCCTGTAGGCGTACTAACATGCTAATGAATGCGAATCATCAGAGGTATGGTCGATCTCTCAGCTCTCTGGCCCTTACTGGATTTCAGCTCAGTGTGTATGATCAGAAGTCCCAGACTTCCAGTCACGTATACAATGAAATTGGGTATATGTGTCCCAGCTTCAAACTGGTGTAGTGCGCATGACTGGATGTCTGCGGACAATCTGATCATGTGCACTGAGGCAAAAACCAGCGGTGGCAGCAGAGATGAGCACAACCATGCCTGAAGTGCTGTACATTCATTAGCACGCCCCTGTGGGCATACTACCATGCCAACAAGCTAAGGAAACTAACGCCCTTACGACTAGTCACTGACCTCAGTAGCATAATATAAAGAATCTATAGAAATACAGTACAGACCAAAGGTTTGGACACACCGTCTCATTCAAAGAATTTTCTTTATTTTCATGACTCTGAAAATTGTAGATTCACATTGAAGGCATCAAAACTATGAATTAACTACCTCTTGAAGCTCATCAAGAGAATACCAAGAGTGTGCAAAGCAGTAATCATATATTTTTTTTGACATATTTTCAGTTGGTTCACACTTTTTTGTTAAGTACTTCATTCCACATATGTTAAGTCATAGTTTTGATGCCTTCAATGTGAATCTACGATTTTCAGAGTCATGAAAATAAAGAAAACTCTTTGAATGAGAAGGTGTGTCTAAACTTTTAGTCTGTACTGTAGATTTTCTAAAGATCTCTTTATCTATGCTACTCTAGGCTGGCACTGGTGGGCAGGAATTACAAATATCACCCAGAACTGCTCATGGTTCTGGGTGCATATTGCACCCGACAGGTTCACTTTAAGTAGTTAGATTGAAGACAATTCATGTCCATCAATTGCTGTCTTTCTCAAACATAATTATCTGGTATAGAACATTGTTTCTCAAATTACAGTCCTCACATCCTCCTTCCATCAGATCATGTTTTCAGGGTCTCAGGTAATGGAGTTATCAACAGGGCATCTGTTACCTGTGGAATAGTAAGGAAATCCTGAAAACGTCAACTGTTGAGGGACAATAACTGTAGTTTGGAAAAATTGGTGTGAGAAACCTCTTTCTCTAATTTCCTTTAAGTAAATGAATACAATTAATTATTACATTATATTATTATGTATATAATAATAATAATATTATTATATATACTAGAAGGTGGCCCGATTCTACGCATCGGGTATTCTAGAATTTACGTATTACGTATTGTGTAGTTCATGTATGATTTTTGTTATAGATATAGATATAGATATAGATATAGATATAAATATATATATATATATATATATATATATATATATATATATATATATATATATATAGATGTTGTTGTGTGTAGTTACCAAGTGTTTGTGTAGGGCTCTGTACATGTTCTGGGTGTTGTCTGGGTGTGGCAGGGGGTGAGAGCGGTGTTGTATGTGTGTTGCGTTGTTTGTGGAGCGCTGTGTGTCTGTCGCGTTGTGTGTGTGTGTGTTGCGCGGTTTGTGTGGGTGTGGTGTGTTTTGGGGGGAGGTATGTTTTGTGCAATGTGTGTGTTGTGCGGTATGTGCGTATATTTATGTATGCCGCGGTGTTTGTGTGTTGGGTGTTGTGTGTGTGCAGCGTTGTCTGTGTGTGTGGGTGTCTGTGTATGGCAGTGTTTGTGGTTCCCTGTGTGTGTGTGTGTGTGTGTGTTGGGGGGAGGTGTGCACCTCCCATCGTGCTCCATCCCCCATGCTGCGCACCCCTCATCGTGCCCCATCCCCTATGCTGCGCATTCCCCATCGTGCTCCATCCCCCATGCTGCGCACCCCCCATCGTGCTACATCCCCCATGCTGCGCACTCCCCATCGTGCTACATCCCCCATGCTGCGCACTCCCCATCGTGCTACATCGCCCATGCTGCGCACCCCCCATCGTGCTCCATCCGCCATGCTGCGCACTCTCCATCGTGCTACATCCCCCATGCTGCGCACTCCCCATCGTGCTACATCCCCCATGCTGCGCACTCCCCATCGTGCTACATCCCCCATGCTGCGCACCCCCCATCGTGCTACATCCCCCATCGAGCTACATCCCCCATCGTGCTACATCCCCCATGCTGCGCACTCCCCATCGTGCTACATCCCCCATGCTGCGCACCCGCCATCGTGCTCCATCCGCCATGCTGCGCACTCCCCATCGTGCTACATCCCCCATGCTGCGCACTCCCCATCGTGCTACATCCCCCATGCTGCGCACCTCCCCATCGTGCTACATCCCCCATGCTGCGCACTCCCCATCGTGCTACATCCCCCATGCTGCGCACTCCCCATCGTGCTACATCCCCCATGCTGCGCACTCCCCATCGTGCTACATCCCCCATGCTGCGCACTCCCCATCGTGCTACATCCCCCATGCTGCGCACTCCCCATCGTGCTACATCCCCCATGCTGCGCACTCCCCATCGTGCTACATCCCCCTTGCTGCGCACTCCCCATCATGCTACATCCCCCATGCTGCGCACCCCATCGTGCTACATCCCCCATGCTGCGCACCCCCCATCGTGCTACATCCCCCATGCTATAATAGTTCTCCTATTATACTCAGAGAGGAGTATAATAGGAGGACTGTAATAGGAGTAGTCCTGGGGGGAGAGGAGTATAATGCCGGCTCCCTGCACATGTGTACCGGGAGCCGGTGTATGCTGGTAACTATGATACACATCGGGTAACTAAGGGACCTTAGTTACCCGATGTGTATAATGGTTACCAGCGTTCACGGGCTCCGTCAAGATCCCAGCATCGCATGGTTATGTCTGGCGCTGCTGGGATCGTGACGGAGCCGGTGTAGAAGCAAGCGATATCCCAGGATGTTGTGAGTGTGTGGATGTGATGTGTGAGGTGTGTGTGAGAGTGAGTGTGATCTGATGTGTGTGTGTGTACTCACCTGGGAGTCGGAGCTCCGTGTCAGTTGGGCCAGAGCGAGCGTGCATTGCGTGAGGGGGGGCGGGGCCTGCAGAGAGCCGGGGCGAGAGGCCAATCCGTGTGGGGGGGGCGGGGCCATGGCGAGCCCAGCGGCCAATCAGCTTTGTGTCACCGTAAGGACACAATTTTGGAGCATGACAGACAGACAGACAGACAGACAGAATAAGGCAATTATATATATAGATATATATATATATTTATATATATATATTATATATTATATGTATATTATTATATATATAATTTTATATATACATATATATATATATATATATATATATATATATATATATATATATGTGTTATTATATATATTAGAAACCTTAATGCCATTAGTTCTGATGAAAGTTTAGCTTTTTATTAAATGTCAATAGGGCATCTATCTTCACTATCTATTTTAGTCATTCCATGGCTTAAGTAATAAAGAATCCTTATTTATACTGGTTTAAATGGCCATGCATAACCACAGACCCCTAGTTTTTTATTACAGTAGTTTTAATAGGTAATGCATTCAAACTTGTAAACAGGGTGTACCAGTGATTAGTAGACAATATTAGGCTAGGGTCATATGACCGTCTTTTCTCCATATGAGAAAAACAGTCAGATTAGGCTAATCAAACTTTGATCAGAGCTTGTTACAGTGGGATACCTATTCTCAGATGTAGATAAAAAAAAAATAAAAAAAACATTTTTGCATTTTCTCCATTCTTCAGTCTGTAAAGATCAATATGATGTAATCTGAGTGTGGTTCTTTATTTTCACGGATTCATACACTTGACCTCACTGAGTAATACTGGTCTGAGTGTGATCCAATGTTTTGAAGGCTCCCATTCGGACCAAAAATAAAGTTGTCTGCACAATCCCTTATGATACATATATTAGAAACATTTTCATTGGACCTTTATGTTAAAGCAATTTCAAGCCAGTAGATAGAAACTCTATAGGAGCATATATTGTTCAAAAGAAAGCAAAAAATGAGTTTTTGTCTCATGATCGGCTACAATTTTTATTTTATTATCACTTACAAAAGTACATCAAAAATACAATATTAAAACATAGCATATCAAATGTTACATATTAATGCACCCAGCTAAGGCCATGCCTAAGGCTAATAGAGGGTCCAAAAAAGTCAGAACTAAGTAATCCTCCCAAATGAAAAATTGTAACTATATCCCAGTAAAGAAAGGGTTAGTGGACAAACAAGGTTTTCTATTATTTAACCCATGAGGATAATACCCCCATCCATAGGCAAACAAAGTGCCAAGTCAACAGTCACAGTGCCTAGTAGAGAGTCTGAAAGGGTAAAAACTAAGTGCTCCCAAATACAAAACGATAAAGCCAATAATCGTGGAGGAAGGGTTGGGAGCAAAGAAAGCTCATAGCTTACCCATTAGGGAAGTACCCCTGCACACAAATCACAAGAGCCCCACTCCAACGCGCATTTCACTCGTAGATATCACTGCTTCTTTGGGGAGAGGTGTATATCATTACGATACATCTAAATCACAAGTTGGCTGGACTAGTCTACCCTAAAATGCACTTCCTCCTAATGTACTTATTGTAATCCAATGTATTTCAATCTGGACAAAATTGCTGTGGAGGTGATCATGTTGCTACAATACCTATTGTGCAGTCTTCCCTTTGAGCCCATTTAATTTTTTTGCAATATTCAGTTAATAGTATAAACTATTATAGTAAACTTCTTAATAAGTACCTTTCTTTCTAAACTTACTGTTCAGAATAAGCTGTTCTGTGTACATGGAGAATATTTCTAGCCATTTTTTTCCACTAGTTTTTCCCCTCTGCAGGCTCAATCTCTATTTTCAGTCTTTTCTGAACTTGTGGGTGGAGAATAACTGCTATGATGCTTTCTATTAAACACAGTACATAAAGAATTGAGGGATTCCTGATCTTGTGTGAGTATGTAACACTCCACTAGAAGCAGCAGAAGTATGGAGGACGTTATATAGCTTTAGTGAACAGTTGCATTTTTCAGCAATTTCATGCACAAATACAATTAATTGGTCTTTTAAACAATTGTATAGTTGATTATAGATTTTCTTCTATTAAGGTTAAGAGTAGAGATGAGATGATATTTTGAAATTTAAATTGGCCAAATTAGTGAATTTTCACCACAAAAATTGAATCTCAAATCTGGAACGCATGAAATCGCTCAGAAAATACACGTAGGGAGAGCCGTGAAAGAGACAATCTTGACGACTATAATAGCGTACACTCTACATGAGGAAAAAGAGAGGACCCCGCTGTCCTTAAGAGCTTACACTCTACAGATGAGAGATAGCATGAGAAGACCTTACTGACCGTAAGAGTTTACTCTTTACGCACGAGAGAGACTTAACTAGTAACTCTAAAGATGGAAAATGACTAAATGAGTCTGCCATACAAACTGTGCTCCCCTGGGAACTGCTGATCTGTGAAGGCAAAGGTACTGACCACTACTCTAGATGGTATATAATCCAGTAGATGGCATAGCTGCAGGGAAATATGTGGAGGTCCAAGCAGCAATGCAAAATTATATTAAGTGATGCATCAACAGTTGGTAGAAGTGTTTTTTATTTGTTTTGCGAACTGCGATTCAAATTTCCAAATATTTGAATTTATGTGAAACCAGAAAAAAACAGGACATTTGACTTGAACTCTATTTTCTCATCTCTAATTAATAGCATTAATAGACAAACCCCTTACTCCTTTTTAGTCTTTTTCAGACAATTAGTTATCACTAAGAAACTACAAGTTTAGGGTTCAATTTGCATAACACTGCTATGCGGTGTTCTGCGTTGCACTCACTGGGTGCTATGGTGGCTCCAGACTCTGTTCACACTGCAGAGTCTGACAGGCAGCCTGGGATTTCTTAGTTGCACAGCCTGAAATGGGCGTTGGCTGGGTCTGGCTGTCCGGCTCTCCGGTTCAGAAGGAGTTGATTTCTGCTCTGAGATCAGTCTGCTGGTTACCATCCTCAACTGCCTCCACCCTTTATAAGGTTCTGGTTTCTGAGGCTAAGTGCCGAAAATAGCTTCTGCCTCCTCTGTTCAAGTGGTTTACCTGTTCTACGGTGTTCTACAAGTTGCGGTTCTGTGTGGTGTGTGAGTTCTCAGTTGTGCATTTATTAGCTACCCCTTTTACGTTACTCCCTAGTTCACATACTGTCCCTCCTTTGGGTGTGAGTGCAGTGTCCACAAGTTTTTAAATATCCTTGTTTGGGCCTATTTGTGGGGTTTTGGTTACTGGGTTTCCGGCCCGTTCCCAGGGTAGGGGGAGTAGTACCAGGGCTTGGACAGGAGACAGGGCCACCAGGGGGATCGAACCTGGCTACTATCAAGCCTACTTTTGAGATAAGGGACAGTGCAGGAGCCTCAATCTTAGGGTCAGCCTAGGAACCCCTGTTCCATCTGTACATACCCCGTGACAACACTCCTGTGGAAAAAAATATCTTTGAACAACAACTGATTTTCATTTTTATTTACCAAAAAGCCCACTAAGGGTCTGTGTGAGTGTGTGACTCTCTCTCACAAACTCTGCTTCTTCCTCCTTCCCTCTCTATAGACTTCAATAAGCAACTGTAATCTGACCCCTCAGTGAGCTGGCAGTCTATATTGTTTTGACTTACACATATTTTAGATAGAATGATGAGTTCAGAAGGCAAGGAGGGGGAAATGAACATCAAATGCTGAGAAAGAAGCCTATCTCTCTTATATGATCTAATATATAAAGCTGAATGTGTGTATGTATGTGTGTGTGTATGTATGTATGTATGTCCGGGATTGGCATCTGCACCGTCGCAGCTACAGCCACAAAATTTTGCACACTCACACGTCTCGACCCCAAGAGCGTCATAGGCTATGTTGTGAGGCGAAATTTTTACCCCGCGAGTTCCAATTTACCAATCAATTTTGCCCCTATCTACATAATGGGGAAAAAGTGAAACGAAAAGTGTTGGGGGCAAATTGCGCGTTCCAATTTACCAATCAATTTTGTCAGGGACAGTCTTTGAAAGTAGTTGGAATTGATTTACAATCTCCATGCTTTTCTCATTGTCAACTTTATGTGGCCTGTTCAAGAGTTGGAACAGCCAAAAATCTGTTTGTCTTTGCACCTGAAGGAATAACTAAGAAGTGGTCTATCAAAAGGCTCTTGAATAAGGAGTAGATTACTTCACATTACTTGGCCTACATTTATATCTACTTGTTTTTGGTTTTTGTGTGCAGAATACATTTTTGTTATGTTATGTTATTACGTTCTATTTTGTTAACAGCAGTGAAGTCAGCTAGTATATTATAAAGTTTATTATGTTTGCTTGTAGTAGTCATTTAGGCAAAGTTTTTTTGAAACAAGCATGACCATTTCAAATGATCAAAATCTATTTAATGATTTACTTTTTATAAAAATCTTCTTAATAAATTAATAAATATTACGGATATTAAATATAACATAAATATTTAAGCTTGCTGTATTTCCATTACAATAATTATAGATGAGCAGAACTATCGAGAATTGAATTGACCAAACCACGGAGCTTTAACTGGAAATTTGATTTGGAGAAAATGTATTTTCTATGAATACAATGTCCCTTATTATGATTTGGGGTCTGGATGTATTACAGTGATTAATAAATATAAGATGTAGAAATAAAAAAGCAACTAAGACTCACCACTCACTAGCCTTCTCTGCTGTCTGTCCCTTGTATGGTCCTCAATGCCCTCTTCTTAATGCAGTCATGTGCTGAAACCTTCCCCCTAGTCTTGATATTTCAGGACATGACTTATCCTGGGCCGTAACATGTCTAGAAATCCCAATCTACAGCATGTGTGAAAAGATTTCGACACATATCATCATGGCATTACAACATGTTTAAATGTACTGGGTCTAGTCGCAGCTGGATGTCCTTACTTAGGATGATGATGCATAGGGTTTCAGCATTGGCAGGGGTAAGAAAAGGTGTCAAGGTCCATAGTGTGAGCAGCAGAGGTAGCTGAAGAGGTGAATGATGCTGTATTAGTTTTTTTGGGGGGAGTTACGTTTTGCCGGTCGTCTATGTTTCAGCCAAACCTTTTGTAGCTGTCAGGATCCAGGCCAGCTTTTCCCTGCTGCTGGTTACACCCAGCTCTGGCCTGGTCATGTCAGGGTTAACTTACCTTGCCTCGTTCTGAATCTCAGGATGCTATATACTACTTCTCTACCTATGGCTCAGTGCCAGTGATATTTATGCCTTGCAGCTTGTATACTGGCTCTGGTGAGTGTTCCCGATCTGTCCTACCTCCGTGCTACTGAGTCCTGACTTTGAACCTCCCCCGTTTGTCTGCCTGTCCCGATTCCTGACTTCCCGCTCCTATCTGTTGTTTGTGTTTCCCTCTTCATACCTGATCTCCTGACTTCCGACTCAGTTCTGTTTTCTGACTTGATATTGATCCTCCCTTTGCTTTGCCTTGACGTTCCTGGCTAGACCCTGACTGTTTGACTACTCTATTGCCCCCTGGTGGTTCACCTGTTAACTGCCTGCTGAAGTTACTCTGCTGTACTTTAGCTGCCTTTCCGTTACAGTGTTTCTTTGTCTCTCCTTCACTACTCTGCTGCCACCTAGTAGGGAATACGCTGTACTACGTCTTACTAGCCTTTGTACAGCGTGACAGTAGCGAATTACTAAAGAAAATCTACATTCCAAAGAATTTGGATTTTTGCAAAATTTGTATAGAATTCAATTCCACTCAAATAATTTTGCCTAACTCTAGAAATCATAATTATAATAAGAAGCTCTGTTCAGATGTCATTGGATCTAGTATTTAAAAAACAGATCCATTATAAATGAAGCAAAAACAGATTCCAAATGATAACCAAACTTACATTTTTGAAACAATAGATCTTGAAAAAAAACATACTTTTAAAAATGGACACTTTGGATTCCGTTTTGCTTCCATTGTTCTTCTATTTCTAGCTAATTTGTTTTTGCTAATAGTGACTGCTAGAATTGAACGAATAGCTAACTATTCATTCCGAATAGCGTGTGCCATGCAAGTCAATGGGGAAAAATTCGCAAAGTAACGAGTAACCCAAATGCCGTACTTTTTGTGCGAGTAGTGCACAGGGCGGAATTCGGGTTACTCGTTACTTTGCGAGGATTTCCCATTGACTTGCATTGCCCACACTATTTGGAATGGATATGTGAGTAGAAGACAGTACATTGAGTATGAATAGTTAGGTACTCGCTCATCTCTGACTATGAACAATAATTGTTTTCAGTAAATGTGAAATGACAAAAAAAGGCCCATAACACAAGATGTCTTTCATGACCCATTTCCCATAGATTTCAATGTAATAAAAAATAAAAAACAGCGAGTTATTGTTATTCATTTTTTGGGCTGGGCAAAAAAGTTGTGCAGACTTAAATGTTTTGATCTTGCTTAATCATGGATAGTAGCTGGAGACAAGGCAAATAGAAGACATTTCACTTCAAAATAAATGTGTCCTGAACTTGAACATTATATTTATATTACATCACAAAATGGACGAAAAAAATATAAATAAGTAATGGAAAGAGCCAAATTACAATAATAATAACAAGAAAAAGATGAAGTAGAAACGGAATAATATTTAATATATAAAGATAAATAAAATTCATAAAAATGAAAGCAATCCACAAAAAATGCTTTGACATTTAAAATTGACATATGGCCGCAGAAAATAAAAAATGTAATCTTCAATTTGTGCTATATTATAAATAAATCTCCGCCAGTTCTAAACATTTCAAAGCAAAGCTTTCCCAGCATATATTAGCGAAAGGGAATGTAACATATTTGTGACATATGTTCGTAAGCATTACCCTGTCTTCACATGTGTTGTGAGATGGAAAGAACTGTGCTAAGTGAGCTAGAACCAATGACACACTAGATAACACTTGTCAGGGGTGAGACCACTGTATTTTATTCTTCCTTCTCATAATCTCTTTGCTGCCAATGACATTGACTATTTATGACAGCTGGAGAAACAGACTAGGCACATACAAAACATATGTGTGTATTACATTGACTCTTTCTCCAGGCCTCACATAGTCTACAGACTTAATTCATTATATTATTTCAAACTAATTCCCTAATGTATGTTATTAGAAATCTGTATTCTACTATACATATATATTATCTTTCTACTAGTTGTAGTAATGTTTTTTTTTAATGCGCTGTGGTAGTGCTTTAACACTAGAACTACTGAGGTAGTCATTTTGACTACTTTGCACCACGTATTTCTGTATAGGTGTCACGAGTGCAGTAGTTCTAGTGTTAAATGTAAGTCGCCTGCTCCTGTCTTATACTCACCTACTGCTGTCTTCGTCTGTTTCCAGAATTGCTTCCATCAGTCTCCTTCAATTTGTGACCTGCCGGCTGCCCCAGTGTTTCATAGAGTGCGCTGAAGGTCACAACTCAATACAAGTCAATAAGAGCATCATTCTGGCTTTTATAGAGATGCACTGAGAGCTTGTTACATAACTACTGACTTCCAGTCATTCAGACGTTACAGGAACAAGATGGCACCACTGGACCAGAGCTGGCCTTGGATTAAAGTCTATTTGACCAATGGACATGGAGTGGATTTTTTCCACCATGGAGTGACGGTTATGTCAATCTTATTGTTGTGTTTGATTATAGGTTTATTTGCTTTCAGGTTAAGATGCTCTTGACAGTGTCTTAGAGGCCTCCATTAATAAGACATTGTTCTCCTTGTAACAGAATGTCAACCACAGCCTGTCTCCATGGACTCTAATATAATAAGGTGGGCTCTGAGCATTTTTCAAAAAAATTGGCAGATCTGGCTGAGAAGGGCTTAGTAACGGTAAAAGTAGTAAAATTTTGTGCAACTGCAAATTGCAGAAATATTTGCAATGTATCAAGCAGCACTGCTTGGAGAATCAACCCATGTATATTTTAGAAAAATGAAAACTTAACAGGAACTAGCTAGAGATGTGATTGACCCTATGTACAGTTAGGTCCATACATATTTGGAAATACAGCAACAAAAGCAGTTGTGATCTGCCCAGGCCACAATACCGAATCCACAATCCACGTCACAGATCCTCATATATGTGGATCTCTACACTAATATATACATCTAAACATCTATGGAGGATATTTATTCCTCTTTTTGTTGCTTATATGTATATATTAGTGTAGAGACACACAAGAATGAGGATCTGTGATGTGGATTATGGCTTCCGTATTGTGGCGATAATACCAACTAATACCTCATATATATTTTATATATATTTTTCTGCACATGACATTTTAGACAGGATGCAGCCAGGCCCCTTCATGTAAGGCCTTGCATAGTGGAGTTTCTGTCCCTGTATGGTGCACTTAAGTGCTGGGGCAGCTAACCTGGTTGACTAGTATGAGTGTTTAATAGGCTGCTTGCCAGTTAATTTGCACCTGCATGTGTGAATGGTGCCCTATGCAAGCCATTAGTGTGCATTTTATCGTCCAGCAATCGCCCCCTCCATATTTTCGAGGTGTGAGTGTGATTTGCTCCTCTTGCACCTGTGATGCCTCCACTTACTGGGGGTTTGGCTGCGTCCTGTTAGTGCATTCATTTTTTGGCTTGGGCAGTTCACCACTGCTTTTGTTGCTGTAAGTATTTCCTAATCTATGGAGGATATTTATTCCTCTTTTTGTTGTTCATATGCATATATATTTGGACACTGACATAATTTTTTTTACCTCTTTACTTAAACATGTTATAGTTATATAATGGACATGTACATTAAGTTCTGATGTTTAGCTTTCATTTGAGGGTATCCACATTAAAATTTGATGAAGGGTTTAGGAGTTTCAGCCGTTTTATAAGTGCCACCCTAGTTTTAAAAGACCCAAAAGAAATTGGACAATTGACTCAAATGCTGTTTCGTGGGCAGTTGTGGGCAATTCCTTTGTTATTTCATTTTCAGTTAAGCACATAAAAGGCCTGGAGTTGATTTTAGGTGAGGTGCTTGCATTTTGAAGTTTTTGCTAAGAAGTAAACATGCAGTCAAAGGAGTGCTCCATGCAGATGAAACAAGCTGTCCTTCAATTGCAAAAACAGAAAACAAATCTGAGAAATTGCTACAATATGTGTGTGGCTTAATATACAGTTTGGTACAATATGTGAGTGGCTAAATCTATAGTTAAAAACTTAAAACATCGTGAGAAAGAAAGCACTAGTGACCCCGACAATTGAAAACGACCTGGACGCCCGTGGAAGACAACAGTGGTGGATGATTGCAGAATAATTATCTTGGTGAAGAGAAACCCCTTCGCAAAATCCAATCAAGTGAACAACACACTCCAGGATGAAGGCGTATCAATATCCAAATCTACCATAAAGAGAAGACTGCATGAAAGAAAATCCAGAGGGTTCACTGCATGATGCAAGCCACTCACAAGCCTGAAGAAAAAGAAGGCTAGATTGGGCTTTTAAAAAAAAAAATCTTAAAATAACTGCACAGTTCTGGAAGAACATTCTTTGGATGGATGAAACCAAGATCAACCTCTACCAGAATGATGGAAAGAAAAAGGTATTGTGAAGCCATGGTACAGCTCATGATCCAAAGCATACCACATCATCTGTAAAACATGGCGCACACAGTGTGATGACTGGACATGCATCGCTGCCAGTGGCACTGGGACACTCGTGTTTATTAATGATGTGACACAGGACGCAAGCAACTGGATGAATTCTGGGGTTTTCAGAGACCTACTGGGTGCTCAAATCCGTCGAAATGCAACTGAACTGATTGGTTGACATTTCATAATACAAATGGACAATGACCCAAAACATAAACCCAAAGCAAGGAGTTTATTAAAGCAAAGAAGTGGAATATTCTTGAATGGCCAAGTCAGTCACCTGTTCTCAACCCAATAGAGCTGCAGTTCACTTGTTAAAGACTAAACTTCAGACAGAAATTATCTGCTTTATTGTTCCCAAGGAAATTCTGTACAACCATAGTGAAAGAAGGCCATGCATCTGCCTCAGAATCGTTCAATGAATCTTTGAAGTGTGAATCTTTCATGAGTCCTCTCACTTAGGGACCATCAAAAATACTTGCCTTTAGCTTCTCAATGGTCAGCGCTGAAAATTTTCTGCAGTTGTAGTCAAAGCATTCTCCATCTTTGTCAGAGCTTTTACAAACTGCTTCATTAACCCTAGATTGATGTGCGGTGGTGGTAAAATTATCTTAATCCTGTCATCCAATGGTTCTGCAATTACATTCTTTTCTTTTACTATCATGTGTTCTCTCAGAGGTCACTGTTTTCTCACCCAGAGCTAACCTACTGGGATTAACCCCTTCACGACCGGCCGATTTTTCGCTTTCCGTTTTTTTTTTCGCCATTCTTTTTCTGAGAGACGTAACTTTTTTATTTTTCAGTCAATATGGTCATGTGAGGGCTCATTTTTTGCGGAACGAGCTGTACTTTTAAATTAAACCATCAGTTTTACCATATAGTGTACTGGAAAACGGCAAAAAAATTCTAAATGCAGAAAAATTGCAAAAAAAAGTGCGATAGCACTATGGGTTTTGAGATATTTTATTCACTGTGTTCACTATATGGTAAAACTGATGTGTGGGTGTGATGCCTCAGGTCAGTGCGAGTTCGTAGACACCAAACATGTATAGGTTTACTTTTATAAAAAGGGTTAAAAAAAAATCGGAAGTTTGTCCGAAAAAAGTGGCGCACGTTTTACGCCATATTCCGTGACCCGTAGCATTCTCATTTTTCGGGATCTATGAATCAGTGATGGCTTATTTTTTGCGTCTTGAGCTGACGTTTTTAACGGTACCATTTTTGCGCAGATGCTACGTTTTGATCGCCTCTTATTGCATTTTGCGCAAAAGTTGTGGCGACAAAAAAACGTCATTTTGGCGTTTGGAATTTTTATGCCGCTACGCTGTTTACTGATCAGATTAACTGATTTTATATTTTGATAGATCGGGCGTTTATGAACGCGGCGATATCAAATGTGGGTATATTTTTTATTTTTTTAACCCTTTAATTTTCAATGGGGTGAATGGGGGGTGATTTGAACTTTTAGGTTTTTTTGTTTTTTTTTAATTTTTTAAAACTTTTTTTTAACTTTTTTTTTTTATTTTACTAGTCCCCCTAGGGGGCTATTGCAATCAGCATTCCGATCGCTCTGCAGTATCTGTTGATCACAGCTACAAGGCTGTAAACAGCAGATACGCTCTCTTTCTCTTTTGCTGTGCCCCGGGCACAGCGAAAGTGAAAGCAAGTCAGGAGTAGTACAGGAGTCATCACATGACCCTGTGCTACCATGACAACTATTGGAAGTCACGTGATCGCGTCACATGACTTCCGGTATCGGGCGGTAAGTAAAACCTTACCGCGATCGCGCTTATAATGGCGCTGTCACATATTTACAGCACAATATAAGGGGTTAATCGGCACGAGCAGATAACGATTCTGCTCGTGCCTAGCAGGCACACCTCTCAGCTGTGAAAATCAGCTGAGATGTGTGCCGATCGCGGCATGCTGCCGCCGGAGGACCGCGGGCAGTAACATTATGTCATTTAGGACGTAATTTTACTGCCCGCGGTCGTTAAGGGGTTAATCCATATTTGTTTCTCTTGTGTAAAAGCACATATTTTAGGCTCTGCTTAGAACAGTCAATGAATTAATTAATACCTTAATACGTATTTAAATGAACTTTACATTTAATAAGTATTCAAGTATTTATCACATACCTTACAGATAGAGATGAGCAGACTTGGGGAAGCTCAGATTGGTGGGTTCAGTTGGAATTTAGATAAAGTTCAGTTTGGGACCAAGACTTCGACTGAACCCCAATGGAAGTCACTGATTGGGTAGTTTGGGTCTCTGCCCACATGCAGCTAGCCATAAACAGATCACTTCCGGGGACAGGGTTTTCCCAAATTTTTTGGTGCACACTACATGTGATCACGCTGTTGTTACTAGAGTTGAGCAATGTTCGATTCGAACGGTTCGCCAATTTCAAATTCGAGTGATTTTGGTCGGTGTTCGAGTCGTTCGACGAACTCGAACGATTTGCTTCAAGTTCGGCAGTTCGAGTTACCGTTCGATAATACTTCGATCACCAAAAGCGTAGCTAGTTACTAGCTGGCTTTTCACTGTAATAGTGTCAGTCACTGTTAATAATGATATTATCAAAATTCAGCGTAAAGTGTGTGGGGGTGACAGGGTTTAGATCAGTGCTGCTGAGTGCTGAAAGAATAACGATCGACACTTTTTTTTTCCCTAACCACGCATACAGTGGGGCGGGCCAGGCTGTCAGCCGATTTTTGCCAGACAAGCAAAGGCATGTGTCATAGGCTGTGCATGTCACATGTCCTTGCCCTATAAGACCCGGACATTTTCCCCTTCGCCGCCTATATCTCTCTGCAGCGCGTGGGTGACAGTCACCGCTCCCACTCCCGCTGCTGCTGTGTGCGCTATAGACATACAGCGCAATCTACACATCGCTTTTCGGATTAGGGACTACTTGTAATTTCAGCCCTTTTTAGGGCTACATTACAGCCGTTCATAGCCATTGTTGCTAGGCAGGTCTGTGCCAGCGCTGTGCAAGGGTTTATATCACAGCGTCTGGCTAAATCAGCTCAGGTAATTCCTTGACGCATAGTTTCATTGTCAGGGATAGAAAGTGAGGTGTTATGATATGGAACCATGGAAGACAACAATAAATCATTGGTAAAAGGTGACAAGAGCATTGGCAACTAATCTGGCTGTCATCCGCTTACTAACCATCACAACTAGAATTAGCCGAGGGGTGAACTAACATCCTGTGCACCGCGAACCTAGCCGGAGAACTAGCTATCCTAAAGGAAGGAAAGATGAATAACTCTCTGCCTCAGAAAATAGATAAAGAATAGCAAGCCCCCCACATTCAAAGACTGCGGTGATATAGGAAAACACAATACACAGATAGATAATAGGATTAGAAAAAGGTGAGGCCCTACTGACTAAATAGGACAGGACAGGAAAGGGACTGATGGTGGCCAGAGAAAAACCCTGCAAAAATCCAACAACCTGATAGTACAAAAAAGCCCTCAGATAGCTAGATCTGAACTCCGATCTATACCAGGCACTCTTGTCATACCAATGAACAACAAAACAAAACAATCACTGATCTCGGGGAGACCAGCAAGAGAAAACACTGCCGACAGCCAGCGAGGGCGCTCAAGACAGTGAAATCCTAGGTACATTGCCCCCTGGGAAATATGCAAATCAAAAAGGTCCGTGGAGCCTCTGTTAGGAGTCTCAACACAGAAACCAGCCAGATATCCCTCCGGGAAGGGCCCAGCCAAGGGGTGACTCTTTTTAGGAGACCACCATAACCACCATATTAAGTGGCCCTTTTAGTCAATATCCAACTTTTTGACAAGTTTAAAGATATGACAAGGGGAATATCAAGGCCAGGTATCCATCCACAGACAGCTGTTTCGGGGTTTTGCCCCTCATCAGTGTGGAGTAGGATTCTGGCTGGGTGGGAGCAATGCCTAGTAGACCAACAAAACAAAACAATTACTGATCTCGGGGAGACCAGCAAGAGAAAACACTGCCGACAGCCAGCGAGGGCGCTCAAGACAGTGAAATCCTAGGTACATTTCCCCCTGGGGAAATATGCAAATCAAAAAGGTCCGTGGAGCCTCTGTTAGGAGTCTCAACACAGAAACCAGCCAGATATCCCTCCGGGTAGGGCCCAGCCAAGGGGTGACTCTTTTTAGGAGACCACCATAACCATCATATTAAGTGGCCCTTTTAGTCAATATCCAACTTTTTGACAAGTTTAAAGATATGACAAGGGAAATATCAAGGCTAGGTATCAATTAAAAATGGTAGCCTGTACATGTCTTTTGTGAAATATCACACTGTTAAGCATTTAAGGAATAATGAATGAAGCTAAGTTTTTAAAGGAAATATAGAATGCTGGACATTTTCCTTGGTTTTCCAGAAGGTTATAGATATACAATTTTACAAAGCAGTAATAATACCATGTGCTAGATCTCAAAGGATATGCTCCCACAACATATTTACCAGGTGGGCAAGCCCATCCAGAAGATTCTTCAGGAAGCAAAAACATTTTTTCCTGAATTGTCATTTCCTGAGGTTTTGCAATCTTTTTTCCCACTGGCATTTTCGTTATCTTGTTAGATTACTTTTTTTACTGGCATTTTCTGAACTTATTTTAACTCCATTCATCAATTAAGAAACCACTAGAAGTATTTCAAGCAAAAAAACACCAGCAAAACACAAAAAAAAAATCTAGGCATTTTCGAGTCAACTTTTCAGCCTTTCCGTTGTAACATAAGGGGCATATTCAAAGAGGAAAATGCCTGAAAAATTGCTCAGGTATATTAATGTATATTAACCACTTAGCGTCTTTGGAAATCAAAAATGGCTAAAATAACTTAAAATATCTTAACATATAAACAAATCATTTTTACATTAAAATACATACGCTCATTCTTTTGAACATTTTCTAGGCACTATTTTATCAGGGTTTTGGAATGGATGTGACTGACAAAAATGTTATGTTCCCCAACTCAAAGGGTATTTTATATGTAGAAGATTTGTTTCAAATTTCTCCGCAGCTTACCTGCAGAAAATCTGCTTGTGTTTAATTAGATTTCAACCTTTCCACTTTAAAAGATAAAATTCAACCTAAGCTTTACACAGTTTCTATGCAATTTTCAACCATGCGTAGATAAATGTTATGCAATGTAACTCGCTCATACCTGGGTAATGGAAATATTAAAGCTTGCAACAAAGAGAAGATGCACCAATACTACTGGTTCCTGTGTGGACTAGAAAAAGTGTGAGCCACACAACTAAAAACACCACTTGAGACCTAGCTCTCTAAAAGGCCGTTAAGGGATCTCTCATACCTCTTGAGGAACCAAAGGAGAGACAGCTATGCACAGCTAAAACAGAGAGGCAAAGTGTACAGAGGTATATGGGGAGCAAGGGGAGCAAATTTAAAGCTTGTGCACGAAGGTGGGCAAAAAAGAATAATTAATGATATAAAAATAACCACCCCCAAACGTAACAGAAGAGAAAAAAAGGCACTGAGAGGGCAGACATACACACAACAGAAACACAAATGGTGTTTGCCTAGCAGGTAAAATCCCTTCACTGGAGGGCTGGAACTCTTTAGCAGTAATCCACCTAGAAGTATAGCCAGCAAGGAAGTATAGTGAAGGGCATATACTGTACAGCTCTGGCAAAAATTAAGAGACCACTGCAAAATTTTCAATTTTTCTGATTTTTCTCTTTATACTTTTGAGTGAAATGTAAATTGTTCTTTTTTTCTAAAAACTACTGACAACATGACTCCGAATGTCCAAGCAATACATTTTGTATTTATTTTGTGAAAATGAGAAATGGTCAAAATAACTAAAAAAAATACATTGCTTTCAGACCTCAAATAATGCAAGGAAAACAAGTTCATAATCATTTAGAAACAACAATACTAATGTTTTACCTCAGGAAGAGTTCAGAATTCAATCTTTTGTGGAATAACCATGATTTTTAATCACAGCTTTCATGCGTCTTGGCTGCTTTCACCAGTCTTTCACACTACTTTGGGAGACCTTATACTACTCCTGCTGCAAAATGTAGGCAGTTCTTTTTGTTTGTTTGTTATTTGTTCGAAAGCTTATGACTATCCATCTTCCTCTTAATTACATTCCAGAGGTTTTCACTGAGGTTCAGGTCTGGAGATTGGGCTGGCCATTACAGGGTTTTGATGTGGTGGTCTTTCATCCACACATTGATTGACCTAGCTGTGTGGCATGGTGCATTGTCCTGCTGGAAAAAACAGTCCTCAGAGTTGGGGAACATTGGCTGAGCAGAAGGAAGCAATTGTTTTTCCAGGATATCCTTGTATGTGGCTTGAGTCATAGGTCCCTTGCTAAGTTTAATCTACCCAATTCCAGTCTTACGGAGGCATCCCCAGATCATCACCGATCCACCACCAAATTTCAGAGTGGGTGCAAAACACTGTGGCTTGTACACCTGTCCAGGTCTCCGTCTACCCATTAGATGACCAGGTGTTGGGCAAAGCTGAAAATTAGGTAAAGAAAATTTAACAAACATCTTTGCAAAGGACTTATGAATCAAGCCGCATACAAGGTTATCCTGAAAAAACAGTAAAGAATTGATATGCTGCGGTCTGGAAAGACGCACCGCAGGTCAGTGTTTGCTGCAAAAAAAACAAGTATAGTGGGCACGGGATTTCTAGAAATCCCATCCACTTTGCTTGTACTGTACAACACAGCATTTTGGATGCAGCTGAATCAAGCAGTGCATATATATGAGCATAATTAGCTGACCTGGAAGCAGGAGACAGCAACGGCCGGAGACAGCTTCGCTGGAGATGGGTGAGTTTAAAAAGCTTTTTATTGTAAATGTATGTGTTTTTCTGGTACGTGTTTCACAGATCACACCACTGTGTGGTTCCGTGGGACATCAGTGATGCCAGAGAAACGGACTTGTCTCCATGTGTGTTGCCCACCTGCAGCGGTCGCCCCAGGGATACCACTCCACCTTCAGGGACGCCACAGGGTCTTCACTTTGGGTATATCTGTCCAAAGGTATGTCAGGTTTATTTACATGGGAGTCGTGACGCCACTCACGGATTACGGTCAGGGTTATGGGTGACCGCCACTGCAGGTTTACCGAGCGTCTGGGGCTGATGGAGTCTGTAGTCGAATGGTGTGGCCTCCCGTGAGTGAGGCTGGCCCCAGGGGTCGGGTGTGTAGAACAACAGGTCCCAGAATAACTGAGTCTCAGCCTGGAAAGTCTTTCAACTTGTTTTTACTCACTGTTAGATGTTTTGTGAGGTACCCGGGCGATGCTGAGATTAAACCAGGTGGAACCAGGAACTCCTTCAGGCCGATCTGAGGGTAACCATTAACTTGCCTTCCTAGCAATTTTTGTTTTGGATAACCCCTGACTTGAAGTACCGTGGGGTCTATCCAGGGAAGTCGCTACTGCCTTTTCTCCCCTTTTTGGACCATTTGCCGGCAGCATGGACCACGTGAGATGGCTTCTGGCTCTGCCTCCTTATGGGTCCCCCTGTTGCTGCTGAGGCTCGGACTCTAGATGGTTGGCGAGGGACCTCCAGTCCCCTCACCGGCAGGTTTAGCAGATCAATAAATGGACGTCTACTCTAGGGACCTGTTCCCTTTGTGTGCCTAGTCACCAGCAGTCCCCGTACTCGGCTACCTCTCTTCAGGTGTCTTTCTGACTCTCTGGTAACTGTTCTCCCCCGCTAACAGCTACTACACGTGCAGGGTCCGTTCAGGATGTCCATGTCGCCGACGCTCCCAGCAACTGCCGCCCTCCACCTCCAGACTGGCTCACTCTTCCTACTTTCCTTACAGACTCTGCAGCTTAGCTTCCAGCCCCTCCCCTTCACCTGTTGACAAGAATTGAAAGCTAGCCTCTTCCAGAGGCTACCCAAGGGTCCGATCTAATGGTGTGGGAGACCTGGTTGCTATTTGTCTGTGCGTACACACCCCTTTCTGGCCTTTAGAATTACCTGGAAGCACTGTCCCAGCATGGGTGCAGTACTCAGTGGTGCCTGACCAGGTCAGGGGCGCCACACTTGCGGAACACACGGACACGCGTGTATGCTGCACAGAGACACGTCAGTGAGAAATTACTGATGTGTGCACAGACCCATTGATTTTAATGGGTCTGCATATATCCGTGATTCTGGCACATATAAAAACTGCAACATATGTACCAGAATCACTGACGTGTGAAGGGGGCCTAACCCACATATCCTCGTGATCTGCTAGTTAGTCTAAATCCATTTCTTTAAGCATTGCACTAATGTGATAGGATCAATATGCCTACAATTTTTGTTTTTACTAATCCTCATTGAAAAATATTCTGCTTAAAACAGTAACAAAATTATTCAGACTTTCTGATAAATCTGATGACTCATTACTCAAGTTAAATATAATTACACAGATTATTATCCAATCTTTATGTGGTATATTTACTACATTTTTTTGTTACAAATGTTTTTATTTCTAAGGCTATATTAGAGTCTTCCCATGTGAATTTTCAGGGTTGAATATTTCATTTAATTTCTCCTTTTGCTCGGAAGATATCCCCTATGAGAAAACAACTTTATCTTTTTTTGTAATACTCACATTAGCAAGAGAAAATACCAGATTAGTCTAACAGGTACAAATATGGTGCATCGCTGGGAGGTGATGTTCGGAGAGGGAAGATTGGGAGAATCATCCTAGCGGGAGTCTAATACCTCTCATTCTGAGCTGCAGCTGAGCCCCATTTGACTGACAGGCAGGCGAAAGCCGAACGAGTAGTTCACATCCCAAAACTGCTGGCATGTAGGTCTGATGGAGATTTATTTCAGGATAATTAGCAGCAAGTAGATTGAAAGTTTAAGGAACTGTGTAAAATTACCTATTCTCTAGCAGAAGCTCAATGAAGGAATAAGATGTCTGGAAAAGTAAAGACAGAAATTCAAAAAACCCCATTGTCGTTTTCTGCTTTATTTCCAGCTACTTCTCCAATGAGAAAAGAACAAGTAGTTTAAGCTCAAAGCTTACAGTGAAAATATCCATCCACTAAATGAGAATTTCACTAATTAGATTTTCTTTAAGCACCTGTTCTTGTAATATCGGATGATAGATGTTTGTACCTCTAGGTTTTGCAGTTCCCCTCTACAAATGAATGATTGCCTCACAAGGCTATTTGTCTCATAAGCTAAACAAGAAGTTTCAGTGTCAAACCCTCAGGCTAACTAGTCTCCCATGCATTTCTTCAAGGAAGGAAGGAAGATCTGGTATTGTACTGTTTACTGCAGAAAGGATATTGCACCTCCAGTGTGGTCGCAGATAACATAAATACTGAAAACATGGCATTTTTAAAATGGAAAACTTCTCCTTTTTTCTACTCCGCTGTCATTCCCCTGACAAACCACAACTATAAAAATGGGAAACACTTGTTCTACACGGATACTAATGACACACAATGCAAATTTACAAAAAAAATTCACATATTTAAAATAAATAGTTTGTATTAATGGTTTATGAGAACAGCAATGTACTTCTGGGCAGTTCAGAAAACATGCGCATAATATATATATATAAAGCAAGAATACTGAATGTGATCTTTAATTGACCTGTTATATGTTGTTTATTTTGTTATTCAATAATAACTTTTGTTATACGTGGTGTCACTAAGTGTGGTTTTTATGTGTTAGGTTCTATTCACATTGCTTGTGCATAATGATCAACCCTAATCTAAATGCAGAAAGCATTTTCTTTTGGAATACATTGGGTATCATATGTCAGTTACATTTTTTTTAAATTGCATTTAGGCCCTTCCCAACTTATGACATTCTGTTATGTAACAATTTGAGGTTACTTCTCGTGAATAGATGTAACAATACTTCATTGGTATTGTTTGGGCACAGAAGCTGTGCCCGCACAATCACCATCAGAAGTTCAGCATTAGGGTATGCTCACATGATCGTTTGACTCGGATGAGTGCAATGCGAGAAATTCTTGCATTGCACTCGGAGCAATGTTATTCAATGAAGGAAAGCAGTTGGTCAGCTTTTTTCTTATCCAGATTGTGGATGAGAGAAAAGTCACAGCATGCTGGGATTGTCAGAATCAGCTGTGTCACTCGCACCCATACAACTCTATGGGTGTGAGTGAAACATCGGACTGCACTAGGATAATATCTCACAATGGAGGAGATGGGGGAGATTAATCCCTCCCTCTCCTCTGCAGCGCCCACCCTCTCCTCCGCAGCTGTAATCTGATCACAGGATCGGATCACAGTCACATGACACTCAGCTCAGGCTGGCAGCCGAGAGTCATTAGTATATAGCATCCAATGCACTCGCATTGGATGCCATACTATCGTGTGAATCCAGCCTGATAGCCAAACTCTTAATGCCCCGTTACACGCAATGACATCGCTAACGAGATGCCGTTGGGGTCACGGAATTCATGACGCACATCCGGCCTCATTAGTGATGTCTCTGCATGTGACACGTACGAGCAACCGCTAATGATCCAAAATACTTACCACATCGTTGATCGTTGACACGTCGTTCATTTTCAAAATGTTGTTGATCTTCTGGGACGCTGATGCAGTACACATCGCTACGTGTGACACCCCAGGAATGATGAACAAAAGCGTACCTGCATCCTGTGGCACAAGGTGGGAATGACCTTCATGCGGCTGCTCTCCGCCCCTCCGCTTCTATCGGTTGCCTGCTGTGTGACGTCGCTGTGACGCCGCACGAACTGCCCCCTTAGAAAAGAGGTTATTTTCCGGCCACAGCGACGTTGTTAGGCAGGTAAGTACGTGTGATGCGCACTACCGATTTTCTCCGCCACGGGCAGCGATTTGCCCGTGACGCACAAACGACGGGGGCGGGTGCGATCGCTAGCGACATCTCTAGCGATGTTGCAGCGTGTAAAGCGCCCTGTACTGTAACATTCAGAGCCATTTAAAGCATAACTGTCATTTTCATTTTTATTTCATAACTCAATAGCACGAGTGAAAATAACCAATTTCTAATAGGTTTTATCATCCAATTTTCTTCTTTCTCTCAATTCTCAATTCTGAGGTGAAATCTGATTTCAGTGAAGACTTTCCCATTACTGAGAGAGGAGATGGCAGCTGTTACTGAGGAGATTCTATATATAGATAGATGATGGGTGGAGTTCTGCATCTAGCTCCTCCCTTTGCCTTTAGCTCCTCTCAACATCATAGAATCTCATTGGTAACAGCAGCCATCTCCTATGTCAGTAATGGGAAAGTCTTTACTAAACACAGATTTTACCACAGAATTTAGAATTTTGATACTGACTGATCAGTTCTGGCAGAGAAAGAAGCAAATTTACAAAGTTGTTTATTTTCAAGTGTACTATTCACTTATTAAATAAAAATTTAAAAAAGGTTATTCTTTCATTCTTAAAATACCATCACCACTTGCGTTCATAACATTTAGAAGTTTTCCCCATCAACGTCCTTGTGACATGATCATGGGAAGCCAGTGCTTTTCATGGCAGCCAGAGATAAAAAAAAAATGACCTCTGTGCCTGAAAAATATGGTAGCCTATTAGACCCTGCCAGGGGCTAGGTCTAACAGTCATTGTATAATTTTATTAACTGTTTTGTTAGGTTTTAGTATGGTTATTTTTTTTTTTTTATGAGGCACAACAGTATTCAATCAGCTGGCTCAGAGTCACCATATTGATGAGGACAGTAGACACCTGGTCCACATAGCATATTATGGACCAGAACTAACAATCACAGGTGATCCAACAGCCCAAGCCTCCCAACATAGCTAGTATTACAGGTGTGCATCACAACATGCAGCCTTCATATTTGTGGCAATATATTTGTCACAACACTCAGGCATTGTATATTTATCAAAATGAAAATTTTAATGCATTGCAATACATGCAGTGGGTATGGAAAGCATTCAGACCCCTTTTAATTTTTCACTCTTTGTGTCATTGCAGCAATTTGGTAAATATCAAAAAAGTTAATTTTTTTCTCATTAATGTACACTCTGCACTCCATCTTGACAGAAAAAAAAACATAAATGTTTGCAAATTTAGTAAACATGGAAAAACTGAAATATCATATCGTCATAAATATTTAGATTCTTGGCTCAGACACTCATATTTAAGTCACCTGCTGTCCATTTCCTTGTGATCCTCCTTGAGATGGTTCTACTCCTTCATTGGAGTCCAGCTGTGTTTAATTAAACTGATAGGACTTGATTTGGAAAGGCGCACACCTGTCTATATAAGACCTCACAGCTCACAGTGCATGTGAGACCAAATGAGAATCATGAGGTCAAAGAAACTGCCCAAGGAGCTCAGAGACAGAATTGTGGCAAGGTACAGATCTGGCTAAGGTTACAAAATAATTTCTGCAGTGCTCAAGGTTCCTAAGAGCACAGTGGCCTCCATAATCCTTAAATGGAAGAAGTTTGGGACCACCAGAACTCTTCCTAGACCTGGCCATCCAGCCAAACTGAGCAATCGTGGGAGAAGAACCTTGGTGAGAGAGGTAAAGAAGAACCCCAATATCACTGTGGCTGAGCTCCAGAGATGCAGTAGGGAGATGGAAGAAAGTTCCACAAAGTCAACTATCACTGCAACCCTCCACCAGTCAGGCCTTTATGGCAGAGTCACCCACTGGAAGCCTCTCCTCAGTGCAAGACATATGAAAGCCTGCATAGAGTTTGCAAACAAATACATGAAGGACTTCCAGACTATGAGAAATGAGATTCTCTGGTCTGATGAGATGAAGATAGAACTTTTTGGTGATAAATCTATGCGGTATGTGCGCAGAAAACCAGGCACTTCTCATCGCCTGCCCAATACAATCCCAACAGTGAAACATGGTGGTGGCAGCATCATGCTATGGGGGAGTTTTTCAGCTGCAGGGACAGGACGACTGGTTGCAATTGAAGGAAAGATGAATATCGCTAAGTAGAGAGATATCCTGGCAGAAAACCTCTTCCAGGGTGCTCTGGACCTCAGACGTGGCCGAAGGTTCACCTTCCAGCAAGACAATGACCCTAAGCACACCACTAAAATAACAAAGGCGTGGCTTCAGAACAACTCTGTGACCATTCTTGACTAGCCCAGCCAGAGTCCTGACCTAAACTCAATTGAGCATCTCTGGAGAGACCTGAAAATGGCTGTCCACCAACGTTCACCATCCAACCTGACGGAACTGGAGAGGATCTGCAAGGAAGAATGGCAGAAGATCCCCAAATCCAGGTGTGAAAAACTTGTTGCATCATTCCCAAAATGACTCCTAGCTGTACTAGCTCAAAAGGAGGGTGCTTCTACTCAAAACTGAGCAGAAGATCTGAATACTTATGACCATGTGATATTTCAGTTTTTCTTATTTAAAAAAAATGCAAAAAGTTCTACATTTCTATGTTTTTTTTTCTGTCAAGATGGGGTGCAGAGTGTACATTAATGAGAAAAAAATGATTTTTTTTTAATTTACCAAATAGCTGCAATGAAACAAAGAGTGAAAAATTTAAAGGGGTCTGAATACTTTTTGTACCCACTGATTGTAGAGCATTAGATTAGTGATCAGATAAATAAAATATTAAAATATGTAGAGGAATTAAGTTAAAACATTAAAAGAATGTTAAAAAAATATTAAAAATATAAATGACCTGATCTATAAAACTCATTCTATTTTACCTCTAAAGTGAAAATTGTAAAAATAAAAAGTATGGCTAAAACGATTTTTGTTTCTCATAAAGTAAAAATAAACAAAAAGATGTTGGAAATAAAAATAGTATCCCTCAACCCCTTAAGAACCTGGAGATTTTTAATTTTTGCGGTTTCGTTTTTTCCTCCACTTTTTTTATTTTTCTGTCAACATAACCTCCTAAGCGCTTGGTTTTTTTTGTTGGATGATTTATTCTTTTTGTTTTTGAATGGCATCATGCATTTTATTATATGATGTAATGTTCAGTAGGAAAAAAAATCCAATTTTGGCAAAATAGAAAAAAAGAGAAATTTGCTAAAGTTTTTTGAGTTTTATCTTTATTTACATACTCATTTTACCATAAAGCTGACTGGACACTATAATTCTCTAGGTTGGTACTAATACGTAGATAACAAACATGTATAGTTTTTGTTTCATTTAAATGGTGAAAAAAAATCAGAAATTTTGAAAAAAAAATCTTGCTTGTGTCACAACTTTCCGAAAGCCATAACATTTCCAATTATTTGGATATGGGACTCTGTGACGGCTTGTTTTTTGCTCCCCGAGTTGATGTTTTTATTGATATTATTCTGGGGTAGATACAATGTTTTGATCGCCGGTCTCAAATTTTTTTCTGTTGCAGCAGCGGCTAAAAAACTTCAATTCTGGAGTTTCTTTTTTTTTTCTCATTATGCTGTTTACCAATTATTTTATTTTATATTTTGATAAATTGTCCATTTATGGATGCAGTGATACCAAATATGTGGTTTTTTATTCTTTTTTTTTAATGGAGAAAAGGGGAGTGATTTGAAGTTTTTTGTTTTTTTTAATTTTTTTCATATATTTAAAAACTTTTTGTTTACTTTTTACTGTTTTCACTAGCCTTCCTAGGGAGTATCATCACTGCTCACGATCTCCTATGAATTCTGGCTCGCAGCCAACAGTCACAGGAGGATCATCATGAAAGCGCCAGTGGAAGCAGGGAAAGAAGCATCCCCGTGCCGGCTCGTGTTAAATCCCAATTGTCATTACTACTGTAGATAAAATCCCAGAGGGATATAATTTTAAGGCCTGCAACACACATCCATGCCTCCGGTACGTGTTTGGTACGTTTTTGCACGTACTGGAGACACGTTGACCAATGTTGCCCTAAGGTAGATTGCACACACACGTAAAATCACATGGAACGTGTGTCCATGTGGTTAGTTCGTGTGTGCATTTTCCCACACGGCCGACATGTCCGTTTTTGGCAGTCAGCACGCAGGCATGGACCCGCTAAAGTCAATGGGTCCATGCCTGCACGGACGGCACACATGTCCGTGTTCAGCACGTACCGTCCGAGTGCGTTTTTAAACGAACGATGTCGGGTTGTTTTTTTTTTTGTTAAATGTCAGTCTACTTACCTTTTTTTCTGCTGTTCTCAGTCATCATCCCTTTGGCGCTCGGTCTGTATCTTCCCCTGTCGCATATTCACCGATCCCCGATCATCAGCGCGGCGAAGAACAGCTGTTCCAAAGATACTTCAATTATTTTGAAGAAGCTGGCCGCTCATTAATCAATCTCGTATTCCCTGCTTCCCCCGCCCA
The DNA here is from genome assembly GCF_048569485.1 of Anomaloglossus baeobatrachus. Taxonomy (NCBI): domain Eukaryota; kingdom Metazoa; phylum Chordata; class Amphibia; order Anura; family Aromobatidae; genus Anomaloglossus; species Anomaloglossus baeobatrachus. The sequence goes on along the minus strand of NC_134355.1, from coordinate 103,990,139 downwards.
CAGGCGCCTATGATTGGTTGCAGTTAGACACGCCCACATGCTGAGTGACAGCTGTCTCACTGCAACCAATCACAGCAGCCGGTGGGCGGGTATATACTGTGCAGTAAAGTAAATAATTAATTAATTAAAAAAAACCGACGTGCGGTCCCCCCCAATTTTGATACCAGCCAGGGTAAAGCCATACGGCTGAAGGCTGGTATTCTCAGGATGGGGAGCTCCACGTTATGGGGAGCCCCCCAGCCTAACAATATCAGCCAGCAGCCTCCCAGAATCGCCGCATCCATTAGATGCAATAGTTCTGGAACTCTACCCAGCTCTTCCCGATTTGCCATGGTGCGTTGGCAATCGGGGTTATAAGGAGTTAATGGCAGCAACCCATAGCTGCCACTAAGTCCTAGATTAATCATTGCAGGTGTCTATGAGACACCCCCAATTATTAACCTGTAATTTAAAGTTAATAAACATACACAACGAAAAATCATTTATTTGCAATATAAAACACTAACAAATACCCTCGTTCACCACTTTATTAAGCCCCAAAAACCCATCCATGTCCGGCGTAATCCACGGAGATCCCACGTCGCTTCCAGCTCTGCTACATGAAGGTGACAGGAGGAGCTGCAGAAGAACACCGCCGCTCCTGCTAGCTCCACGCAGCAACTGAGGTGAGTAGCGCGATCAGCTGTGCTGTCACTGAGGTACTCGCGGCCACCGCTGGATCCTCCACCTGTGATAGCACGTCGCCCGAGTGACAGCGATGAAGTCACAGGTGAGTTGCGGTCTCTGGGGGAGAACTCCAGCTGGCCGCGGGTAGCCTGAGTGACGGCAGCGCAAATTGCGCTGCTCACTTCAGTCACTCAGGGGATTAGCAGTCACCGGTGATTCCATCACGGGTGACCACTAATCAGTATGCGACACCCAGACAGAGCCGCGGTATGACAATGAAGTCGGGTGAAGTTCACCCAAGTTCATTCTCATCGCGCAACTCTGTCTGCTGTCAGCCGACGTGTATCAACGACATTGTGCATCACACACGGACATTCCACATGGACATTACACGTACGCATACACAGCCATTCCACACGCACACACGGCAAGCATACGCCATCACACGGATGTCATATGTACCGGAGAAAGTCCCATAAAAAACGGAACATGGACCCAAAAAACGGACGTGAGACACGTACGTTTTTTATGCGGAAGTGTGTTTTAGGCCTAAAATGGAGTTGCTTGAACTGGGTTTCTGCGGTTGAGACACTTAAGAGTTCTGGCAAATCTTTGCTTCAAAAGGCAAGTAGATCTTGTTCTCTCCCAAGCCCTGCAACAATAATAGCCATTTTTAACCACTTATTCTGTGAGCAATGCCCCCTTGGTGAACACCTTAGAGAGTAGCACTACATATGAAACAAAAACGGATCCGTCGCGTGATTCCGTCATTTGATGGAAGACAACGGATCCGGCGCCCATTGTAAGAAAAAACGTATGGCGCCGGATCCATTGCCTTCAATTTTTTCGCCGGTCCCAAAAAACGTTCTTTTGGACATTGCTTCTGGTGTCTACACAAACATTTTTTGCCGGATCCGTCAAACGACGGATGAAACGCGAGGCCATGCGTCGCAATCCAACGATAATACTAGAATATGAGAAAAGAATTGATCAGGTACCGGATCCGTTTTTTTTACCAATTCGCCGGATTGCACCTGATGACAAAAAACTGATGTGTGAAAGAGGCCTAAGCTAAACAAATCCAATTTTTTCAACCTCTCATCATATAGGAGGCCTCCATTCCTTGTAGTAGTCTAGTTACCTGCCTTTGAACTGACTCTAACTTCTGAATGTCCTTTTAAAATATGGAGCACAAAACTGAATCCCATATTCTAGATGTGGCCTTACAAGTGACTTATAGAGCGGTAACAATGCGCTGGGATCACGGGATGTAATCTCTCTTTTTATACACCCTAAACTCTTTGCTTTTTGACAAGCTGCTGCTTGACATTGAGTACTGTTGCTCAGCCTTCTTCTATCCAGAATACCCAAGTCTTTCTCCTGTTCTGTAGTCCCAAGTTTACTTCCATTTAATGTATATGCAGCTATAGGATTACTCCATCCTAGGTGCATTACTGTGCATTTATCAACATTAAATCTCATTTGCCAAGTATCTGCCCATTCTGACATCTTATCCACATTGTTTTGTTATATTGTACTACCAAGTCAGTCTTTAATATCCTACATAGTTTGGTGTCATCAGCAAAGACTGACACTTTATTTTCAATGATATCCACAAGGTCATTAATAAAGAGATTAAAAATAATTGGTCCTAGCACAGATCTCTGTGGCACCCCACTGCTGACTATGGCCCTATTAGAGAATGTACCATTTATGATTACTCTTTGTTTCCTATCTTTTAGCCAATTCCTTACCCATCTGCATTTAGTTTCTCCTAGTCTCTGCTTCTGGAGCTTTAGTATAAGGCTATTATGTGGCACAGTATGAAATACCTTTGCAAAGTCCAAATAAATCACATCAACTGCATTACTAATATACAGATTTGCACTTACCTCCTCTTAGAAACCAACCATGTTGGTTAAACATGACTTATCATTCATGAATCCATGCTGGTTATCAGTTATTATATTATTGTCTAGCTACTTAGTTGAGCAAATTAATCACAGAACGCTGCCAGTCATTTGCATATTCCTGTTATCTGTTTGCTTGACCTATTGCTGACTGACCTTGAACCTCATTCTGACCATCCATTTGCCTAGCCCCTTTGCTCTGATCAGCTCCCCTCCAGATGTTCTGATTCTAGACTGTGACCTGACAACACTTCTTATTCCCTTAATCCTTTGATGTACTCTTCTGGAATCTGACCCCGAAACGTTTAACTACTCTGCCTCATGACTTGTCATTAGTGATTATTGTTATAGTGTGATATTTGCATTCTCAGGGGACACAACTGAAAATGCGGTCCTTTTTTCCGGTTATCCTTCTGAAAATGAGAAATTTGGGACTAAAGTAACATTTTCATTTAAAAAACATTTCAATTTTCATTGCCCAATGTTCTAAAATGTTCTAAAATTCCACAAATCCCCTGTTGGTTTAAAATACTACACAAATATATAAATTTCTCAAGGAAAAATCATATTGATCTAAATTTACTACTATCCTGAAGTACAATGTGCCTCAAAAAATACAATCTTAGGCTATGTGTCCACGGTAGAATGTACCTGCGGATTTTTCTGCATGAAAATCTGCGACTTTCGCGGCAAATCCGCACCTTATTTTTGCCGCGGATTTGCCGCGGATTTACCACGGGTTACCGCGAATTTGCCGCGGATTTTGATGCAGATTTTTTTTTTTCCCCCATTCTATACCCAAAATCCGCACCAAAATCCGCAACAATAATTGACATGCTGCAGATTTTTCCGGATCAAAATCCGCGGCAAATCCGCCGCGGAAAAATCCGCAGCATGGACACAGCATTTCCAAAATGCCATTGAAATGGCTTGGAAGTGCCGCTGCTGCAGATTTTCGGAAAATCCGCGGTAAATCCGCGGCAAATCCGAGGAAAAATCCGCGGTAAATCCGCAGCGTGGGCACATAGCCTTAGAATCATTTGGATATATTAAAGTTTTCTAGAGTTATCACCACATAAATTGTTGCACAACATTGCCCGGACCCGTCACACGGGCTTACCTTCCCTGTGACGTCGCTGTGACCGGCGATCCGCCTCCTTTCTAAGGGGGCGGTTCGTTCAGCTTCACAGCGACGTCACAGCAGCGTCTCTGAACCGCCGCCCAATCAAAGCGGAGGGGCGGAGATGAGCGGGACGAACATCCCGCCCACCTCCTTCCTTCCGTATAGCGGCCGGAATGCAGGTAAGGTGAGGTTCCTCGTTCCTGCGGTGTCACACGGAGCGATGTGTGCTACCGCAGGAACGAGGAACAACTTCGTTACTGCTGCAGTAACAATATTTGAGAATGGACCCCCATGTCACCGATGAGCGATTTTGCACGTTTTTGCGACGATGCAAAATTGCTCATAGATGTCGCAACGGCATCGCTAATGCGACCAGATGTGCGTCACAAATTCCGTGACCCCAACGACTTCGCATTAGCAATGTCGCAGCGTGTAAAGCCCGCTTTAGACAGGAGGGTGGAAACAGATTTCGGCATTAAGGAAATACCAGTTCAAAAGAGGCCTGTTAATGCACTTATTTTATTCCTGATGCTCTGATGAGTATTCAGTTTTTTAAAATACACCTAATGCTATTTGTCCATGATCAGATCTTGGTGAGTGTTTGACGCTGAAGATTTTCTGCAACATTTCTGCATCTATGAAGTAAATTTGATTACTTGCAATATTTTACACAATATTTGAATTGCTTTTTTGAGTTTGTTTTTTTGTCTCTTGCTGGTATGTCATGTTTTCATGTTTTAAACTCTTTATGGCATGATGTGGTATGATCTGCCCGCCTTGTATGAGGGCTAGCAACATGTGCCTCTAACTGTCGCAAGTGAAGTGTATCTCCACCAACGACTGCAAACCTGCTAAATGCCCCTGTCAGTCTCTGACTGCAGTATTTACTGCACTCCAGCAGGAGAGTGCACTGTTAGGACCCCTCATCAGGGCACCTGCAATTCAATTGCAGGGCATTGACGAGTTGTCATGACATCCAGACATCAGCTGTTTACCCTGCATCTGTCACCAAAGTACTCCTGTGAAAGTCAATCCATTTTTTTCTCTGCTACATTCGATACTGGGAATCACCAGCACCGTTCTCTCTTCTCCTACAATGTCTCTGACCGCTCCTTCACTGTCTTTTGCTGACTTCTCTTACTCTCCTTTTCTTTTTTTCCTTACTGTCAAGGTTCCTCAGGGTTAAATCCTAGGCCCCCTCTTCTTCTCACTATACAATGCCCCTAATGGGCAAACCATCAGTAAATTAAGTTTCCAGTACCATCTCTGTGCAGATGATACCCAATTATACATATCTCCTGGCATCATCCCTGCATAAGGCTCCTTTCAGATTCCATTTTTCCCTACATGCACAGGTCCCGTCGGAGCATCCGTCCAAACCGCCGCTCCCCCACTCCCGCCCCTCCTCCTACCATTGATTGTCTGTCTCCTGTCTATAACATCATGGCCCTCCTCTATCAAAAAGTAAATCTGTCGAAAACTGAACTTTTCACGTTTCCTTCCTATACTAACTTTCATGAACCGAATATTACAATTTCTGTGAGGGATTCTACCATTACTCCCCAACAGCACGCCCACTGTCTTGGAGTTAAATTTGTATCAGATTTCTCCATTACTCCCTACATCCGATCACTCACTTACTTGCTTATGTCCCCTACACCTCAAAAACATCTATAGAATTTGACTTTTTCTTACCTTGAATGCTGAAAAAAACATTTTATTGTTGTTCAAATATATTCTTGTCTTGACTATTGCAACTCTCTACCAATCTGTCTCCCTCTTACTAAACTCTCTTCTCTCCAATCCATTCTGAATGCAGCAGCCAGGATCATATTTCTCTCCATCCGCGACACCGATGCTTCCACCTTGTGCCATTCATTACACTGGTTGCCTATTTGCTATAGAGTACAACATATACTTATCTTTCTCACCTACAAAGTTCTCCATGGCTCGGCAACACCCTACATCTCCTCCCTCATCTCTTTCTATTACTCTACCCATGCCCTTAATTTTGATCATTAAAGAATGTACGTCTGGAACACCAATGGTGTGAACAAGGTGAAAGACTCAAAAACATATAACTATTCAACAGGATAAAGAGCTGCACACTAGTCACAATGTATAGGGAAATGATTAAAAGCAGAACTGCTATGGGAATACTAGAATGAAAAATACAATGAACTATCTGAAAAATGAAAAACATGAAAATGGAATATGCATAACTACTGTGAATAATAGAAATGAGAGATGTTTAGCCATTGTATTGATCAATGCAAAAGAGCCCCAAAACCACGTAAAGGTAATCTCTATTTTTGGGGTCCCTAACCTATGTGTAACCTAACCTGCAGTTAATTTACCTTCATGCATATTTACTGCTTCCCCTGCCCACTGACAGTCCTGGCATCTGTGATTGCAAGCAATCAAACACGCTGTCATAAGGGCTGGAGAATGGGAAAAAAAAACACCTACCCTCCCCCGGGGTTTCTTTTTTTGGCTGGCTGCATGTGGGCGGAAACCCAAACTGCCAATCAGTGACTTCAAATGAAGTTCAGGTCAAGTCCGGGTCCCAATCTGAACTTTAAAAAAGTTCAACTGGACCAGCAGAACCCGAAATTCCACGTGTCCACTCATCTCTACTTACAAGTCTACACAATTCAGAATAAGTAAACCTCAGATCGCTCCCACAAAAGGAATGTTTTTGCAGCTTTTTAAGAAACCTTTACACATTCACTTTTAAAACAGCAAACATGTTTCTTCTCTAAAATAAGGGTTAATTTTTATGTGACAAGGTAAAAACCTATTCTTTTTCCATTTTGAAAACAGCAAACTTTTTGTTAATAGTAAAATATTGGGCATATTTTTTGCACGTCTTTTGAAGAAGCAGTGCTTCTTTTCTAAACAGTGAACTTGTTGCTGATTGCAAAATATTGATAATTTTTTGAAGACTTGAGCACAGCTTTTAAGCAACAATTCAGTTTGGCGCACCCTCCGTAAATAGCTTGAATGGCTTCAATAGTCATCATGTGACCATTTATATACAATTTTCTCTCTTTCAGGTCATTCTGACAAGCTGCTTTTGCTTTTCCTAATCCTGTTAATGTTAAGTGAATGTAATGTAGTGTGTGTTAATATATACTCACCTCCCTCTGCTCTCTCTAGTGTACAGCACCATTCTTCTCCTCTACTGTCCCCTCACACTTTTCTCCCACATATTGTCCCCTCACACATTTGTCCCCACACTATATCCTTCTAGTATTCCTTTAATGACTCTTAACACATTTCCCACTCCTAAAACTGACTCCTCACACATCCCTCTGATAGATGCGAGTACAATTAAAAGCAAGGAACCAGTGGTTTACACCTTATCTGAGCCAGCTGCCAGTTTGACAACCGACTCAGAGAACAGCTGAATTCTTTCCATGATTGTACCCTCCACATCATCCCCACTAATATGCTTTCCAAAGGAAAAGTAGGACAGAATTAACATGCGCTTTGTACTATGCCAAAATATATGCTGCCAACATTGCCAGTGGTGCTGCAGCTAGCGGACATAACATTCTTATCATTGGTTTTTTACTCTGTTGCCCCACCAGGTACTTTGCCCTTGCCATGTTTCGGTTTCACATAGATTTCGGGTTCATGGATAATATTTAATTTGTTTTTAAAACTTTTTTGACAAATTTATAATATAAAAATATCACATCAACCAGAAATATTAGACACTGGCAGGGATCGCATGTTGGACAAAAATGATTCAACTGCAGCCAGCGAATAATATCTGTGTGGTGTGTATGTGTCTCCAATTTGAAAATTTAAATCAAACAACACTGTTTGAAGGTCAGCTCAGTATTGATGTAATGCAGAGCCGGCTGTCAGTTAGAGCCAAGATGTGATTACAACCGCTGCTTACTGTCTACTGAGAAGTGACTAAAACTGCTCCAGCCACGCCTCTATAACTGAAAGCAGGAGGCTGCTAGGAGGAATATTTTTAATTTCCACCTGGTAGCCTAGCTTTTAGAACGGCAGCCAGGCAGTTTTAGAATGCTATTAACCTGCAGACATACCCTATATCTGTGGGTCAATATTTTTTTTTACAAGAATGATTCCATTTAAATAAGTGTGGCAAAACAAAAAACATTAAACATCATTTTTTTGCCAAAAATCTCAAATTTATAATAGTACAGTTTGGAATTTTTAAGTGCCGTGCACATCTTATAAGTTATAATACATGCCATGTTGAGTTTAGCTGGCTTTCTTGGGGTTTTTTTACAGTTAAACATCTCCACTTACTGAAATAATTAATTTACACATTTTTGAGATCGTTCACATGAATTCCCTTTGACCAAAAAGGATCACATCAAAACTAATACCAGGAGCTATAAAAACTGCCTAAAAATGCAGCAACATAGAATGGTTATTTGGTATTCCATTGAAAACATAGAATATTAAAATAAGTTGGCAAAAAGTAAAATATGTTTATCTTTTTTTACCTTTTTTAATTTAAGGGGTGGGGATAAATTTGGTTTAAAATTCTCCCACCTTTAACTAAAAATGATTAACTAATACTAAAGAAGTTTCTACATAAGTACGCAGACAGAAAGTAACTTACGGCAACAGCCAGCAGTATTCGTGTGGCGCCTATGATTGTTAAATGAGTCTAGTCACATGGTTTTGAAACCTTGACCTTATTGATTTTTTTTATTTATTGTATGTTATATTTTGTACTTTTTAATTTATGTATACAGTATATTTGTTAATTTATAAATATTTCCACCCTTCAACCCAAATGAAACAGAATATAAGGAAACCAAAAAAGCTAAGCTGCAAAGTTAACAATTGAAAGGGGATTACCAAAAATAAAGAAATCTTTTATATTATAGGCGAAAAAAATACAGCCAAATGCCTTTCCAAAATAGGAAAGGACCATAAAATCTAGGTAGAATCATGTTCCTAAACCAAGTACCTACACTTTTTTGTGTATCTAGGTTGTTTGTCTAATATTAGACTATTAAAACAATGAAGCCAATTAAAAATATATCATTTAACCAAGACATATGCTTTGCTAGCTAACAGTTGTGTTTAATCATCAGAATTATGGGGATTTCTCTTTAAAAATAAAACATTAACTTCAAAGTCTCAAAATATAAGAAATACACTTATAGTGACACAGAAACCTGTGAATTCAGAATTTGATATTAATTTCAAAATTAGCAGTGAGGGTATTATTACTGATCCTCCTTGCTTGCACTGTGAAAAAAGTTAACTATTTAATTTTAGTGCTGTAAATCAGTCAATTAACAGTCAAACTGAGTTACTATAGAGTTAAAGCTGCTTTACACCAGACAATCTATCGTGCGATAGATCGTCGGGGTCACGGTTTTTGTGACGCACATCCGGCATCGCTGGCGATGCCGGTCTGTGTGACACCTCCTAGCGACAAATCGTGAGTCGGGTACTGCTCGCTAGGTTCCATAATATCGTTTAATTTAGTTGACCATCGTTTCCGTGGTAGCACACGCCGCTCCGTGTGACACCACGGGAACGATGAGCAGCTCACCTGCCTCCCGCGGTCGCCGCCGGCTCTATGTGGAAGGAAGGAGGTGGGCGGGATGTTTACGTCCCGCTCATCTCCGCCCCTCCGCTTCTATTGGCCGGCGGCCGTGTGACGTCGCTGTGACGCCGAACGTCCCTCCCACTCCAGGAAGTGGACGTTCGCCGCCCACAGCGAGGTTGCACGAGAGGTAAGTATGTGTGATGGGGGTTACTAACTTTGTGCGACACGGGCAGCGATTTGCCCGTGACGCAAAAAGGACGGGGGCGGGTACGATCGATTGTGAAATCGCACAATCGGTCGTACCGTGTAAAGCAGGCTTTAGAGTACTTACCTATATATTGCTTGAATCTTTGAAGTAATATTCCAGACTGAGATGTAACTCCTATTTTCAATCTGTCTCAACTGCAATGAAGAAGGACACCACAATCACATTTTTATATCCCTATGCTGTGTGCTCTGAGCTCCTATCCCTTAGGCCTCTTTCACACGTACGTGCCTCCGTTACGTGTTTGGTCAGTTTCCGCACATACCAGAGACACGTACACACATAGACCTAGGTATTCCAATGGATTTGGATACACATATGTATTTACACACGGAACGTGTGTCCGTTCCGTACATACGTGTGTCCATGTGTTTCTCACGGCAACATGTCCGTTTTCTCTCTGGCATCACAGGTGTCACAAGGAATGCAAATGGGTCACACGTAACACAAACGGACCACACGGATGTGTTCCGTGTGACACGCACCGGAGAAAAGACATGTGTCTGCGAGAAAAAAAAAACAAAACTTTACTCACCTTCTCCAGCCCTGCAGTCACTGTCGCTGCTGTCACTTGCTGCCACCTGCCGCTCATTATGCTAATTGAATATTGACTTCACTGCGGCCGGAAGCAGCAACAGCGGGGAGTCGGTAGGACCGGAGACCGAAGTTCAGCACTACGGACAGCAAAGCCAGGGACAGGTGAGCAGAAAGTTCCTGTTCTCCATGTGTTATCACGGATAACACACGGAGAACACACGTAGGCAATAAACACGGCTCACGGAGGGCAAAACACACCTCTGACACATCCGTGAATAACGTGCTTGGTCTTTCACGAATGTGTGAAAGAGGTCTAAGGCCTGATTCAAATGTCAGTGAAAAACAGAGACGTTTTTCACTGATGTGTTAAAAATGCATATGTCCCTTCGCATGCCATGATCAGTGATCCATGATCCGTGATAGCACATGGACATATACTCACCTGTTCCCGCTCCTGCTGTCCTTGGTGCTGAACTCTTTGGCTCTGCTGTTTTTCCGGCCACCGCTAACCCCCGTTGCTGCTACTTCTGGGTCGGCTCTGCTCTGCATAAATGCATATGCATGAGAATAATGAGCCAGCTTGGAAGGAGCAGACAGCAGCAGCTGAACACAGCGTCGCTGGAGAAATGCAGTATAAAAAGCTTTTTATTTTCAATGTACGTCTTTTTCTGGTACGTGTTTCATGGATTCCACCATAGTGTGGTCCATGGGACATCAGTGATACCAGAAAAAAAAATGGACAAGTCTCCGAGCACACAGACACATGTGTATGCCGCACGGACACACAGTCAGGGAAAAATCACTCATGTGTGTGTCGCGGGCGGAGGAAGGGACGCTGCGCTCTCCCACTGCTCGAGTCCGGCTGCTGCTGCCGCTGCTCTGTGGTGGCTTGAGCGGTGGGCCGGATCCCGGGGACTCGAGCGGCGTTCCTCGCCCGTGAGTGAAAGGGGGTTTGATTGGATGGTGGGGATTGGGTTATTGTCCGTGACGCCACCCACGGTTGTGGTGATATTGGTGACACCACCGCTGCTCTAGACGGGGATCCCGGGAGCGGTGACAGGGAGCAGCTTTGTTGTTAGTTCTCCCCTCTGTGGGTAGGGGGTTGGTTGTCCCGGGGCCCGGTGATGGGGGTAGGGATGGATGACAGGCGGGTTACAGGGCCTGGTGAGGTGCAGGGTTGCGGGGGCAGCGCTGTGCCGCACGGCACGGTGGTACTCACTCAGCCAATGATGAGGACACAGTTCTCGGTAAAACACACGGCTGGATGGATGGGTCCCACAGACGGCTGCGGTGTTGTTTCTCCCGGCAGGTTGATGGTGACTGCCTTTCCCTGCACCTATGTACGGTAGATGGTTCCAATGGGTTCCCACCGGTAACCCGCTCCCCAGCTTGGATATGGGCTGGAGGAGCCCCTTCTGCCCGCAGGCTCTGGCCCTGGGAAATGGTTGCATTGGCGGTGGCGGTGTCTCCCTCTCTTGGTTGGACTGTTGCCTTCTGTCGGGACTTGGCTGCTGGGAAACCCAGGAGGTTCCCTTCACTAACGAATTCGGCAAATTCACGGCGACTCCTAGCCTTGCCGGGGTCCGTAAGCCCCTGCCAGATGGTGGTGGCTTCTCTTTGCATACCGGTCCGGTACCGCCGGGCCACCGCCCGTCCACAGTCGTTACGGTAAGCTCTGATAGGCCACTCCTGCAGACGGTCACCACCATCTGCCAACCGTGCTGCTCCGTCCGGGCCACACACCCGGACCAACTTTAGTCTGCTCAGCTGCCACTTTCCTTCCTTCCACTTTCACCTCCAAAACTAAAACTGTCTGCTTTTCCCGCCTCCAGGACTGTGAACTCCTCGGTGGGCGGGGCCAACCACCTGGCCCACTCCCTGGTGTGGACATCAGCCCCTGGAGGAAGGCAACAAGGGTTTGTGTCTAACTTCGGTGTGCCTGACCGGGAGTGTGGGGTGTGTGGGTGTTGTTCTCTGTGGCCCCTGGCTTGTCCAGGGCGCCACATGTGCGCAGACCCATTGATTTTAATGGGTCTGCATATATCCGTGATTCTGTTACATATAAAAACTGTCACATACATACCAGAATCACTGACAAGTGAAAGAGGCCTAACACAGTACAGGCATAAAATGTTCTGTAGGGTTCTGCATATGCACACAAGAGATCACCGGCACCATTACATCATGACGTATTTTGTGACCTGCTAACCAGAACCCTCCTAGGCGCAAAAACACTTAGAAGTCCAGAAGAGGCCCGAAGTTTGCAGCACAAGTGGCTGGGGATCAGAAGATGTGACAAGAATTGAATGGGTGGCAGTTAGGGATGATCGAATACCTCAAATATTCGGCTTCGCGAATATTTTCCGAATAGATCGCCGCTATTCGACTATTCGCAAACTTTCGATGCGCAATGTAAGTCTATGATAAACCCGAATAATTAATATTAATAATAAATATTCGTAACTATTCGGGCTTCCCCTAGACTTACATTGTGCATCAAGTATTCGATTAGCGGTGGCCTATTCGGAAAATATTTGTGAAGCCGATTATTTGAGGTATTCGATCATCCCTAGTGGCAGTGTGCAGCAAAGGTGCTGAAGAGGTGAGCGATGAAGTGGGTAAAATTATTTTTTTATTTTTTAAACTTTTGATGGCATCCAGCATCTGTAAAGAAGCAAATTACTAAAATTCTGAAATTTTGGCAACAGTGGATTCTTGTAAAATTCGAGTAGAATTTAATTCCACTCTAATTTATTCTCTCATCAATAGCATCTGGATTGGTTTTTTTTTGTTTTTTGCCAATCTTCTCTAAATGCATTGCAGATTTTAGAAATTCACATGGAAAGGACAGATCATTTTGTAACTCTTTTTTATCTCTTACTAAGCTCCTGTCACATTAAAGATGAATATGCACTGAAACAATTGCAAAAATCATTTTTGACCCAAAATACATATATTTAAGTATAAACAAATGTCCCCAAAGGAGGCCAACCCCTTAAGCAGATGAAAACATAATAATGTAATTTTTATCCAACTTTCCTCCTTAGTAGCAGATCCTATAATTTGGAATGGAAAATAAAAAAGAATGAAAGTGAACATTTTGCATTTAAGAGTTCTTACGGTGCTTCAGTCATCTCCAGTCTTTTTAAGAAACTGCCGAGGAATACTGCAACATAAGTACGTGCTCTTTTCTATTTTTGTTTTATAAGTCCAGGCTATTGAAAGAACGAAAAGAGGTTCCTGTCCAAGTGTCCCGGCATGGTAAGATAATGGATGCAGATTGATATGATCTGTAGCTAGTGAGTATTAACATCTTTAGACATCACTCAGGCACACTATATAAGAGCTCTTAGTAGCCCAGTGGATGACTAGGCAGGTGTTCTTATACAGAACAACAAAAACACAAAAAATACATAAGAACCAGAAAGGGTTTACAAGTTATCCCGTTTGCGCTATTGATTTAGTAAGTCCATTTGACAATGCCATGAACACTTGTATTTATTTTCTTGAGGTACATCTTTCTCCAAACTGAATGCTTTTTGATTTTAGCAACAAGCTTTTCCACTGAGCTGAATCCTATCTGAGCACAGCTGCTTAGCTAACTGGACTTCGCTACCCACTGAGCCCTTTTGTGCCACCGAATGAAGACAAGTGCTCTAGCATAAGCATAATTTCAATCATCGCTAAATGTGCCACATGCCAATCAAAGATATGCAAAGAGGTCCATAATTACAATCCAACCATGCCAACAAATCTACAACAGGCTTTGCTCGGCAGGCTCTCCATTGTCAGGTAAAATTAAAAAAAACAAGATTAGTTTTTAATATGTATAATAAATATATGAGATAATCATTTCCCATTTCAAAGTAAAAGTAATGCAAAATGTTAACAGAGTGCAAAATTGTGAAGCTTCACATACCTAGCTCCTCTTCCGAAAGAATTGGGATTTACTTAAAAAGGCTATGCTGCCATTGAAAAAAAAGTCAGAAAAAAACCTCTTAGTATATAGTAGAATAATAAAAAGTATACAGTAAGCGTTGACTCCCACTAGTGAGGGGTGAATAGTAACTATTCGTGTATTGATTACTCATAACAAGTCTCAAAGTACTATTCCGGTATTTGTCTTGAATAACGAACCTAATGTAATGTACTGGGTAACCTGAGCATTATTCTTGTCTTCATGAATACAGGCATAGTTCTCAATACTGGAAAGTATTATCCCAATATGAGTAGTTACTATTCACTCATCTCTACCCCAACTTGCGTATATAACAGACTCGGATCAATGTATTTCAATGAGTCAGTGATGATCTGCGAGTTTTACCTCAGCTGTAATCTGCCTGAGGACAATATCGCAGCACGCTTTCTAGAGCCGCGTATATTGGACAAGACTCACCAATACAAGTCTATAGTTGTGAGAAAAAAGATTCACAGCACGTAGATAGTGATGGGCGGACTCGGACTATAAAAGTCGGCATTCGCACGGGTTACCTAGTACCGAATTGGATACCCGGGTAATTAAAAAAATAAAAGGAAAAACTAAGAAACTAGGGATAGCGCAGGCACATACCAGTCTCCCGCACGGCTGTAACCCTACTTCTGGAGCAGCTCAATAACCTCATGCACTGCTTCCTCCGCCCACCAGCAGTCCTGGTGTCTGTCATTGGTTGCAATCTGACCATGCTCCCACCCTGGGTGAGGAAATATCTGACTGCAACCAATCACAGACACTTTGTGTGTCCCTATCATGGTGTAAAAATAAATGAATAATTAAATTGGTGTAGGATCCCCCCATATCATGATACCCAGCATAGATAAAGTATATGGCTACAGGCTGCAGCCCCCAGCCGTGTGGTTATCATGGCAGTGTATCAAAATAAGAGTGACCCCAGGAGGCTTTTTTAACCCCTTCAGCCCCAAGCCTATTTTGACCCTAAAGACCAGACCATTTTTTGCAATTTTGACCAGTGTCACTTTATGAGGTTATAACTCTGGAATGCTTCAGCGGATCCCAGTGATTCTGAGATTGTTTTCTCGTGGCATATTGGGCTTCATGTTAGTGGTAAATTTAGGCCGATATTTTTTGTGTTTCTTTGTGAAAAAAACGGAAATTGCGCAAAAATTTTGTAATTTTCAAACTTTTAATTTTTATGCTCTAAAACCAACGAGACATATGACACAAAATAATTAATAAATAACATTTCCCACATGTCTACTTTACATCAGAACATTTTTGGGAAAAAAAAAAAATTTAAAGAAGTTATAGGGGTTCAAAGATTATGAGCAATTTCTCATTTTTACAACAAAATTTACAAAGCCACTTTTTTTAGGGACCACATCACATTTGAAGCGACTTTGAAAGGTCTACATGACACAAAACACCCAAAAGTGACACCATTCCAAAAACGGCACCCCTCAGGCTACTCAAAACCACATTCAAGAAGATTATTAACCCTTCAGGTGCTTCACAGTAACTAATGCAATGTGGAAGGAAAAAATGAACATTTTACTTTTTGCAACAAAAATGTTAATTTAGCCTCAAATATTGCATATTCACAAGGGTAGCAGGACTAAATGAACCACCAAAATTTGTTGAGCAATTTCTTCTGAGCACGCAGATACCTCATATGTGGCGAAAAACCACTGTTTGGGCGCACGGCAGGACTCGGAAGGGAAGGAGCGTCATTTGACTTCTTGAACAGAAAATTAGCTGGAATCGTTAGCCGCACCATGTTGCGTTTGGAGAGCCCCTGAGGTGCCGAAACAGTGGAGCTCCCCCACATGTGACCCCATTTTGGAAACTAGACCCCTCATGGAATTTATCTAGATGTTTATTGAGCACTTTGAACCTCTGGGGGCTTCACAAACGTTAATAGAGTTGAGCCGTGAAAATAAAAAAAAAATTTTTACCACAAAATTGTTACTTCAACCAGGTAGCTTTTTTTTACAAGGGTATCAGGAAAAATTGCACCATAAAATGTATTGTGCAATTTCTCATGAGTACACAGACACCTCATATGTGGTGGAAATCAAATGTTTGGGCGCACAGCAGGGCTCAGAATACAAGAAGCGTCATTTGACGTTTCAAACGCAAAATTGTCTGGGATAATTAGCGTATTCCATGTTGTGTTTGGAGACCCCCTGAGGTGCCGAAACAGTGGAGCTCCCCCACATGTGACCCCATTTTGGAAACTAGACCCACATGGCATAGAAAAAAAAACCAGGGCGCACGCACGAATGTTCTTCAAAAAAGGGGGGGGGACTAGGTGGGATGGAAAAAAGAAGTCCTGTCCAAAGTCGAGTACGACTGCAGGACGATTGCTGATCAGGTACCTAATTGTTCAAGTTTTGTTTTGTTTTGTTTTTTTATTTGGAGTGCACAAAAAAAAGCAAAAACTAGAGCAACAATTACATACCTGATCAGCCAATCACATAGCTGATCAGCGGCAAGCAGGTGGGGGAGGAGGGGGAGAGACGCAGTGGGAGATGCGATTGGGGATAGTTAGAAAAGAGCCCCGAACAATACTTACAGAATGGGTCAGAACAGCGGCAGATGGGGGGGGGAGGCAGGTGGGGGGGAACAGCAGATGGGGGGCAGCAGATGGGGTGGCAGCAGATGGGGGGTCAGCGGCATATAAAGGGAGCATCTGTGAATGTGAGACGGCGGCGGCTGGGATAGGGTGGGGGCGGATGGGAGAGGGTGCAGTGGATGCAGGAGCGGCAGAGGATGGGGGAAGGGGTGATGGGGGGATGGGAGGGAAGGGGAGTGGGAGGTGAGATTGGAGATAGTTACCCTACAGGATGGATCTAGGCAGCAGGATCACAGGAGATGAAGGAGGCAGCAGATCGGGGAGGGTGAGAGGTGGGAGAGGGAGCGCAGCACAAATCACGGGGGTGAGAGGTGGAGGGAGAGCGGACAGCAGATCACTGAGGTGACAGGTGAGGGAGCACAGATCACAGGGGTTACAGGGGAGGGAGCACACATCACGGGGGTGACAGGGGAGGGAGCACAGATCATGGGGGTTACAGGTGAGGGAGCACACATCACGGGGGTTACAGGTGAGGGAGCACACATCACGGGGGTGACAGGTGAAAGAGCGTGCATCACGGGGGTGACAGATGAGGGAGCGCGCATCATGGGGGTGACAGGTGAGGGAGCACACATCACGGGGGTGACAGGTGAGGGAGCGCACATCACGGGGGTGACAGGTGAGGGAGCGCACATCACAGGGGTGATAGGTGAGGGAGCGCACATCATGGGGGTGACAGGTGAGAGAGCGCACATCACGGGAGTGACAGGTGAGGGAGCGCACAGCACGGGGGTGACAGGTGAGGGAGCGCACATCACGGGGGTGAGAGGTAAGGGAGCAGCGCACACCACGGGGGATGACAGGTGAGGGAGCGCACATCATGGGGGTGACAGGTGAGGGAGCGCACATCACAGGGGTGACAGGTGAGGGAGCGCACATCACGGGGGTGACAGGTGAGGGAGCGCACATGACGGGGGGGACAGGTCAGGGAGCGCACATCACGGGGGTGACAGGGGAGGGAGCGCACATCACGGGGGTGACAGGGGAGGGAGCACAGATCACGGGGGTGACAGGGGAGGGAGCACACATCACGGGGGTGACAGGGGAGGGAGCACAGATCACGGGGGTGACAGGGGGGGAGCACACATCAAGGGGGTGACAGGGGAGGGAGCACAGATCACGGGGGTGACAGGGAAGGGAGCACACATCACGGGGGTGACAGGGGAGGAAGCACACATCACGGGGGTGACAGGGGAGGGAGCACACATCACGGGGGTAACAGGGGAGGGGGGCGGGTAGCCGATCACGGGGGTGAGAGGTGGGAGGGAGCGGGCAACACATCACGGAGGGGAGGGGGCGAGCAGCACATAATGGAGGAGAGGGGGCAGGCAGCCGATCACGAGGGGGAGGGGGCAGGGCAGCACATAACAGAGGAGAGGGAGCGCGCAGCACATAACGGAGGACAGAGGGCGAGCATCCGATCACGAGGGGGAGGGGCCGGGGAGCACATAACGGAGGAGAGGGGGCTGGCAGCACATCACGGAGGTGAGGGGGCGGGCAGCAGATCGGGGGGAGCGGTGGCACTGTGGCAGAGGGAGGGCGGCGGCGGATCGGGAGGCTTTTGCCAGTTTCATACAGTGCAATGGCAGCACAGCAACTTCCGGGTCCCATGCTCCGGTCACATAACAGCATGGGACCGGAGCTTGTCGCCCTGCCATTGCACTGTATACACTCACTGTGATGGCATGCTGCAGGGACCCACAAGTGAAGCTGATGGGGGCGGTCACCGGCAACAGGTCCACTGTGATTGGAGAGATCGGTCACAAGGCCGATCTCTCCAATCAGAGTTACTGGAGCTGGGGGAGGGTGATCCAGTGAGGTCACCCAGCTCCAGCCAATTGCTAGTGCTACAGCTGCATTGGTCAGGGCTGGATTTCAATGTTTCAGTCACTTTAATGTTTCAGTCACTGGAACATTACAGTGGCTGTGATTGGTTGAGCGGCGTTCATCAGCCAATTACAGCCTCCGTAGGTCCGGGGAGGAGGCACCACCCCTACTGAGGTCAGGTACAGGTCCCCTTCTCCCTGAATCTGCGGTTTGTGTTAACCGATCGCAGTCACCAGGGGCTCCGGTGCCGCGATTCCGCCATGACGGAAAGATCCGTCCTTGGTCTTTAAGGCCCAGGGCACCATGACGGATCTTTCCGTCCATGGTCGTGAAGGGGTTAAAATTATTTAAATAAATAATTTTAATTATACGGCATGCAGCCCCCCCCCCTACTTTGATACCAAGCTATGATAAAGCCAATAGCTGATGGCTTGGATTCACAGGTTGGAGAAGCCCATGTTTATTGGGCCTCCCAGCCTAAAAATAGCAACCTGCAGCCTCCCAGAATTGTCGCATACTGAAGTCACAGCATGCAGTTACAGAACATTTCCGCACACTATGGCTTCTGGCAGAGACTAATCTACAGCAATGAGCGGTGACTCATGTGGGTTTTGATGCGTTTTTTTTTCCAGAAGATGCATATTAGGTGCAGCAATATGGTGTGTAAATTTCAGCACCAAATCTGCAACTCTTTGAAAAAAGAAAAACAGTTTTCTTCTAAGAGATAAAGGTCTGTGAACTCAGTGACCTCACCTGAGGAGAGGTTACTGAGTTTAATGAGGTCACCTGAGGTCAATTTATTTGTGATCATAACTGGAGTACCATGGTAACCTCCAGCTGTGATTGCAAAATAAACTGAGAGCTGTCACGACTCATCGCTACATGCTCAGTCTCTGCCTGAAGCCCACAGAGTGCAGACATGTTCTGTGCCCTTGCATTGTGACTTCATTATGTAAGTAGCAGAGCTGGAATCGTCATGGGCCCTTGTGTGGATTACATCAGAACTGGGTGTTTGGAGTTAATAACGAGGTCAAATAAGGTGTTTTTTATTTGAAATAAAGGATTTTTTCAGCATTTGTGTTTATTTCTTTTCACTTACAGATTAGTAATGGGGGGTCTCATATACACTCCCCATTACTAACCTAGGGCTTAGTGGCAGCTATGAGCTGTCATTAACCCCATATTAACCCGATTACCACCGCATAAGGGCAATCAGGATGAGCCGGGTAAAGTTACGGGATTGTCTAATGAATGCAACAATACTGAGCGGCTGATGGCTACTAATTTTAGGCTGTATGGGCCAATAACAATGGGGCTCCCCAGTCTGAGAATACCATCCCCCACCTATCAGCTTTATTATGTTTGGATATCAAAATGGGGGGAACTGCATAATGGCTTGGGATTGCAGCCTGTAGCCATATGCTATTATCTGTGCTGGGTATCATAATATGGGGGACCCTATGCCAATTTTTTTTTTTACTTATTTATTTTTACTCCACGGTAGAGACACACACAGCCTCTGTGATTTGTTGCAGTCAGACACGCTGGCACAATCTGTCACACAGGGTTGGGGCGCGGTCTGACTGCAACCAACCATTGATTCCGGGACTGCAAGTGTGCAGGGGAAGCAGTGAATATGTATGGAGCTAATGAGCACTCCCGAAAGTAGTGTTACAGTAGCGAGAAGACTGGTAAGTATAACGCGCCTGCTCCAATCCCCATATCCCTTCTACCACCATTTTGAAGCAACTGATTTGGGTCTCTATAAACTAATAGGGGAATTTGTGTCTGGCCAGATATCCAAGATTAATTCAGGACCTGAACCAGATTTTTTTAAACAAAAAATCCAGTTCCATCCACTGATCCCAGGTATCTGCGGATTCGCCCATCACTACATACCTACCATATATCATTAGTTTTTTATGGATTCATTACCATTTTTTTATTTCACTCACTTGTATAGCACTATTATTTCCACTAAGCTTTACAGATATGATCATCACTGTCCCCATTGGGGCTCACAATCTAAATTCCCTATTAGTATATCTGTAGAAAGTGGGAGAAAATCTGAGAACCTGGAGGAAACCCACAGAAATATGGAGAGGGTATACAAACTACTTGCAGATTTGTCCCAAAGTAACAAAGAAAAAACGCTGACACAACCCAAGCACTGAATAACACAGAAAAAAAAACCAAATGGTAGAAAAAAACAGGATGTAGAAAAAAAAGTCATGTGACATTCAAGAAAAAATATGTAGAGACCTGTAGAAGCATGCGAAACAGCTGTTGTCTGTGTGCCCTGCCTGGAGATTTAATGTACTCTGAATAAAGATGTGTTTTATGGATGTAGGAGGGCAATCTGATTTTCTACATTTTGTCTTGAAACTACTTACAGATGTTATCCTTGGTGGGATTTGTACCCAAGACCCTAGTGCTGCAAGACTGCAGTGCTAACCACTGAGCCACTGTGCTGCATTGTGTATGATTGTAGAATAATAATGCTGAGTAAACAAATATACATTGCCTATGGATGCACTTGCATGACATGGAATACCATAGCGATTTCACTCATCCAACATTTCTGAATAAGAATGGGACCAATTTTTTTAAACGCAAATAGAGCGAGTCCTAATAGCCTCTTTATTGATCCTCAGGTGCACCCGTTCTCATGCTTTCAATGTTCCCCATCAGTCTCCACATCTTCTGCAGCAGTGAACAAAATCACGCTGTTAAACTCTGTACTTGGATTTAGTGGGTATACAGTGGTACCTCGCTTAATGAGTAACCTACTTAACGAGAATTTCGCTTAACAAAGTAAATTTCTGTAAATTTGTAACCCGCTTTACGAGAAAGCTTTGCTGTACGAGCGAAATCGTCACTGCACACACTTCCGTATATCCACCGCGCTCTGACCTGCACTTGCAGTCCACACAAAACACACATGTACGCACAAACACACACGCACGCACACACATACAGTATTATGCTCACCTTATCTTCCATTCCACCGCCGGTCTCATGGTTCTTGTAGTTCCCGGGTACATCGAGACGTCCTCGCAGCGAACTACAAGACCCAGGAGGCCTGCGATGGAACGGAAGGTAAGGTGAGCATATAATATAACATAATATAGTGTACCTTTCGTTTCATCACCGGCCTCCTGGGTCCTGTAGTTTGCCACTCCACTCCAGGCTGTGTATCGGCATCCATAGCAACGAGGCAGGAACTTCCTGTCACCGCTACTGAAAGGCAGCGCACTGGCCAATCAGACGCAAGTGGCTCTGCCTTTGACGTCAGCGCTCTGGCCAGGAAGTTCCTCCCTCGTCGTTATGGTAACGCGATACACAGCCCAGCACAAGTACCAGAGAACAGCAAGTCCCAGGAGACCGGCGATGGAACGGAAGGTAAGGTGAGCATATAATATGTGCGTGTGTGTGCGTGCTTGTGTGTTTGTGTGTGTTTGTGTGAGTTTGTGTGTGTTTGTACATGTTTGTGTGTGTTTGTGTATGTGTGGAATGACAGGATAGGGGACCAGGATGGGACATTTAACACGTTGTGGAACGAATCGTCTGCATTGCAATGATTTCCTATGGGAAATCTTGCTCTGCTGAACGAGTAACTTGGTTAACAAGCACAGTCCCAGAACGGATTGTTCTCGTTAAGCAAGGTTCCACTGTATTTAATTCTGGACTTAGCAGGAAGTGAAGAAAACTAAAGGAGAACTAAGAAGAGGAGAAAGATCTACAGTGCCTACAAGTAGTATTCAACCCCCTGCAGATTTAGAAGGTTTGATAAGATGCAAATAAGTTAGAGCCTGCAAACTTCAAACAAGAGCAGGATTTATTAACAGATGCATAAATCTTACAAACCAACAAGTTATGTTGCTCAGTTAAATTTTAATACATTTTCAACATAAAAGTGTGGGTCAATTATTATTCAACCCCTAGGTTTAATATTTTTTGGAATAACCCTTGTTTGCAATTACAGCTAATAATCGTCTTTTATAAGACCTGATCAGGCCGGCACAGGTCTCTGGAGTTATCTTGGCCCACTCCTCCATGCAGATCTTCTCCAAGTTATCTAGGTTCTTTGGGTGTCTCATGTGGACTTTAATCTTGAGCTCCTTCCACAAGTTTTCAATTGGCTTAAAGAAGTTGTCCAGTTACCAAAACTGATTTTTTTTTTCTGATAAATCTTGCTAATATGTGCCCCTCAACACATCTATTATGTTTTTTCAGCAAAATTACCTTTTATTGTGCACTAGCAGCACATGCTCATTGCTGGCTCCAGCTCTGATGGGGTTAATCTCTCCTCTGACTTCCTGTATTTAGTTCCTACAAGTCCCAGAATTCTTTGTGGCTCTAGGGCGGTGTCTAGCTTATCTAAAACACCCACTGTGTGTAACACCCCCCTCAGCTCTCCACCCAAAGCCTCCTCCCTGCCTCTTCCCTGTGTGGATGCACTGAGAGAAATCACACAGAGACAGCAGCAGCTCCCAGCTCTGCACACAACCAGGGGAAGAAAGTGAGTGTGAGTGTGTGTGTACACAGAAATTATGATTATTAGCCGGCACAACATGTGAAAAAAATAATTGGGGAAAAAAAAGTGAGGGGGTGATGAGATTGCTTTTTTCCCTCTTGCCTAGTCTGTGTGTCGTCCGTATCATCCGTAAACCACATATGACCGGATCCTGTGGATTAAATGTGCAGCGCATGCAACCGTTATTTTACCGGATCCTTCTGCAGCGGGACACAGAATTTATCGGCCGGCACTGGAGTCAGCTGACTCCTGATCTCACAGCCTGCACACGCTGCAATGGCTGCAGGTGGACTCATTCACATGACCGTTCCGTTTGTCCTGGTCAGTTCCTGTTTTTTTGCGGCCCCACAGACAGGACCAGCTTTTCAATGTCTTTTGTGTAGGATCGGATAGTACACGGTAGCACTTCCATGTGCATCCGATCCTACAAAAAAAAACACATCGGATGCCATATGTCCGCTCCGTTATTATGGAACATGTCCTATTCTGTTCCGTAATAACGAACCGTGACTCAATACAAGTCAATGGGTCCGCAAAATTCCCGGAAGCAACACGGAAGCACTTCCATGTGACTTCCGTTGGGTGCCCGTGCAGTCAGTGTCCCGCTCCAGCCCCAGTCCCGCGGCTGCCTGCTCAGCAGTGTCAGCAGCCCCGGGGATGACAAGCACTACCGTCAGGAGGTTAGTAAGTTCATTACATACGGTGATGAAGTCCTGCCCTCCTGACGTCAGCGGTCGTCACTGCCTTCTATGCCCACCACTTGTCACATCACCTCTCGCTGTCGACCCGAGACTGTGACTAGTGGTGACGTCACAGGCCGCTCGCGATACTTTGTTTGTGAAGGCGGCGGTCATTGAACTCGGTGACAGCGCTGCTGTCAGGAGTTCAGCGATCATCGCAGGTAATATACCTCGCTAACCTCCTGATAGCAGCACTTGTCATGCCCTGCAGTGACCTGGGCTGACCTATTGATGTTAGCTCAGGTCACTGCACGGCTCTCCCAGCAAATAGGGAACATTCTGTTCTTCATTGACTGGGACATTGACTATGGTATGGATCATCGTGGGACCCCCTTGTATTACACCAGACCTGGATTTGTTTTTCTTTCTAATAAAATGGGGAAAGAGGGAATGTGTTGGGGAGTGTTTTTTCAAATAAAAATGTGTTTGTTGTCTTGTTTTTTGTTTTTTTTATTACTGCCTGGGTTGGTGATGTCGGGTATCTGATACACGCCTGACATCACGAACTCCAGGGCTTGATGCCAGGTGACATTACACATCTGGTATTAACCCCATATATTACCCCGTTTGCCACCGCACCAGGGCAACGGGATGAGCTGGCGCCAAGCACCAGGACTGGCACATCTAATGGATGCGCTACTTCTGGGACGGCTGCAGCCTGCTATTTTTAGGCTGGGGAGTGTCCAATAACGGTGAACCTCCCTAGTCTGAGAATACCAGACCACAGCTGTCCGCTTTACCTTGGCTGGTGATCCAATTTCGGGGGACCTCATGTTTTTTGTTTTAAATTATTTAGTTAATTTAAAATAACAGTGTGGGGGGCCTCTGTTTTGGATTACCAGCCAAGGTGAAGCTGCCAGCTGTGGTTTGCAGGCTGCAGCCGTTTGCTTTACCCTAGCTGGCTACAAAAGATAGGGGGACCGCATGTCCTTTTTTTTATTTATTTATTTTTTGGCTAAATACAAAACTAAGCACCTTAGTGCCACATGACAGTCACAAAAGGGTGCCAGCTTAGAATATGCAGGTGGGTAGGACATTATATATGTCTTTCTTATCTATCTATCTATCTATCTATCTATCCAGCCCTCTATTCATTCATTCATTCATTCATCCCTCTATCCCTCTGTCTCTATATCTATCTATCCATCTCTATATCTACTCATCTATTTATCTTTCTTGCTGCTTCCGTTTTTTGCGGTCCGCAAAAAAAACCGGAAGGCACGCAGATGTCACACGGATGCCACTAGGATGCATCCGTGAAAAAAAAGGACCGTTTTTTGTGGCCCGCAAAAACGGAACGGTCATGTGAATGTAGCCTTAACAGCAGTCGCTGCCTGCTGCCGATCACATGTGACCGTGTGCGGGCTGTGTGTGCGGGCTGTGTGTACAGGAGTTCAGGTGAGTTCAGATCACCTGACTCAAGTGTCGGCCGATCAGGCTGGGGCCACACGGGGATTACTGCGATCCCCTCGCATTACACTCGGCTCACGCTTAGTACAGCAGAGCTGAGTGTCATGCGTGTGTCCCTGCGGCTGAGGTCCGACTGTGCGAGCAGACCTCAGCTGCGGGGGGCGGTCCGGCACTCGAGGGGTGGGCCAGCACTGAGGAGGGGTGGGAGGGATTTCTCTCCCTCTCTCCTCCGTAGTCCACCGATGTACCGCAAGTGCAGTGCGATTTTTTTCTCACCACATACACTTGAATGGGTAAAAGAGAGAGTCTTGCATTACAGTTGTAGCATGCTGCGATTGTTTTCTCGGTCTAATTAGGGCAGAGAAAATAATCGCTCATGTGTGCTGACACACAGGCTAATATTGGTGCAAGTGGAATGCGATGTTTTATCGCACTCCACTCGCACTGTGTTTCTCGCCGTGTGGCTTAGACCTTACTTGTTCTATGTCCCCCTGCATCCATCACAGCGTGTGCAGGCTGGAGTTCAGCTGAGTTCAGATCAGCTGACTCCAGTGCTGGACTGAACTCCGCTGACCTCACAGCCCGTACACGCTGCAATGGATGCAGGGGGACACAGAACAAGTAATCGTCCGACACTGGAGTCATCTGATTACTTGGGATGAATTGAGCAGTAAAATGCTCTGGTGCTCGATGGGCGAAGCCCATGTCGATTTTTTTTAAGAAATTCATTAAAAATAAAAAAAAAACAAAAAATCACATTGTTTGTGGGCTCCCGCTGCATTTTCTATTGCTAATGGTAACCCAAGCAGCTACTGGCTGCTAACCCCCGCTGCTTGGTGTTACTTTCACTGGCAATAGAAATCCAGGGAAGCATTTTTTTTTTTTTTATTATAAAGGTAGCTAGCCAGGTACAGCAGGCAGCTACGGGCTGCCCCCAAACCCCAGCTGCCTAATTGTACCCAGCTGGGAACCAAAAATATAGAGAAGCCCTTTTTTCTTTTTTATTTCATGAATTTCATGAAATAATTAAAAAAAAAAAAGACGTGGCCTTCGCCCAATTTTTGAGTCTAGCCAGGTACAACTAGGCAGCTGGGGATTGCAATCCGCAGTGCAGGGTGCCCAAGCTTTCTGGGCACCCCCTCTGCGAATTGCAGTCCGCAGCCACCCCAAAAAATGGCGCTTTCATAGAAGCGCCATCTTCTGGCGCTGTATCCAACTCTTCCAGCTGCCCTGGTGACTGGTGGCTCACTGGGTAATAATGGGGTTAGGGCTAGCTGTAAATTATAAGCTGGCCCAAAGCCCAAAATTCATGGGGTCACGCCAATATTAGACATGGCCACCATGAATTTCTAGTAAAGATTAAAAAAACACAACACACAGAAAAATATTTTTATTAGAAATAAAACACAACACAATTAGTGACTCCATCTTTATTGAAATAAAGAACCCCCCTCCACAGTAATCCTGGGTCAAGGGTCCCGCGCTGTCAAATCCGGATCCAATATCATCTGATCGGTTTGCTGGAAGGCAAAGCGATCAGATGATGTCAGGTTAAAGGACATGAATCACACGACACAGCAGCTGAATGTATAAAAGCCGGTTATACAATCAGCTGATGCATCAGTGAAAAAAAAAAAATACTCACTTATGTGCTGATTACTGACAGCTCCTGGATCGATCGGACGGGAGTCTGATCCCGTCAGATCACTGCCGGTAATCAGCTGGTGAAGTCTCCTGACGGCATCAGCTGATAGCCAGCCGGGCGCTAAAAAAATGGCATCACCGCGAGACTACGATCAGCTGATGCGTCAGGTGACCGCATCATGTGATCAGCGCCAGGTCCTGCAGGCATCGGACATGCCCGGAGAGTCTGCACACAGCCGGAGCGGCGGTCCTGGGAGAGGAGCTGGGAGCGGACATGGTACCGGGAGTCTGCAGACAGGTGAGAGTGTTTTTTTTTTTCTATTGTTCACTTTTGATTTTGCAGCTGCCTCCATCTCCCGCCCGTACATTGCGCCGCACGGGAGCTGACATGGCACCGGACGGGAGATGGAAGCGGTGGTGACCGTACCGGGAGGATTCACGCTTCTGTGTTTAATGACAGAAGGAATCCTCTTCCTGTACACGTCACTTTACTACCCACCCCTTGCGTTTATAGCTGCGTTTTTAGTCATAGAAACGCACTAAAACGCAGCTATATTTGCAAATTGTGTTTTTCATTGCGTTTTTGAACATCTCATTCAACTCAATGGGTGTAAAACGCAGTAAAAAAACACAAAAATAATTGACATGCGTTTTTGTGGGCACCACAAAAACGCAGCTGAAAAAAATGCTGTGTGCAGACAGCAAAAATTAAAACTCATAGACTTTGCTGGGGAAGCAAAGTCATGCAGTTTTCTGAGCAAAAACGCAGCGAAAAATGCACTGTGTGAACTTACCCTTAGTTGGTGACATGCAGCACCGCAGGTGACAGAGCAGAGCAAGTTGGTGACATGCTCTGCTCTGACACATAGTGTGCTGCATGTCACTAACTGTATCCACTCTGGGACTTGTTGTGCAGTTGACCGGATGATACATGTCACTAACTTGCTCCACTCTGTGACTTCTGCTGCATAGTAACAACTGTATATACTCTCACCTGCACAACAAGTCCCAGAGTGGAGACAGTTAGTGACATGTAGCATCCGGTCACCTGCACAATAAGTCCCAGAGTGGAGACAGTTAGTGATATGTAGCATCCGGTCACCTGCACAACAAGTCCCAGAGTGGAGACAGTTAGTGACATGTAGCATCCGGTCACCTGCACAACAAGTCCCAGAGTGGAGACAGTTAGTGACATGTAGCATCCGGTCACCTGCACAACAAGTCCCAGAGTGGAGGCAGTTAGTGACATGTAGCATCCTGTCACCTGCACAACAAGTCCCAGAGTGGAGACAGTCACATGCTCTGCTCTGACACATAGTGTGCTATATGTCACTATCTGTCTCCACTCTGGGACTTGTTGTGCAGGTGACCGGATGCTATATGTCACTATCTGTCTCCACTCTGGGACTTGTTGTGCAGGTGACAGAGTGGAGCAGATTGGTCCCATGCAGCGTCCGGTCACCTGTGCTGCTGGTAGGAGCACATGATCACACTGCCGACACCGCCCGCTCTCCTGACAACTGAGCACAGCGGGCGGGTGGACAGTGTGATCACATACTTGCGTGACAGGAGGGATTTCAGTGGAGGAAACCCCCCCTGTACTCCACACTGGAGCCCGTACCTCCCACAGCTGACCGATGGTAAGCGGCGCGCTCTGCCTTCACCGCTCCACACTGGCGTCCTCCCCTCGATGCTAGGCTGTGACGTGTGGTAGTCACCGCCCACAGCCCAGTCAGTCAGTGTGAGTGGCGCCGGCATCCTCTGACGTAAGCGTCAAGTATGAGAGCCCGGAAATGCCGGGACGTCAGAGGATGCTGGCGGCCACAGCTCCAGGGGGTCATGTGACAGGCACTGAGCGTGCAGGATAGCGCCGCTCAGTACCAGAACATGAAATACAAGCCAATGGAGAAGATGCATACAATGGTAAGTGACACTCATTGGGAAAATAAAAAAAATGGTTGGACCACCCCTTTAAGGTCAGGAGACTGACTAGGCCACTGCAACACCTTGATTTTTTCCCTCTTGAACCAGGCCTTGGTTTTCTTGTCTGTGTGCTTTGGGTCGTTGTCTTGTTGGAAGATGAAATGACGACCCATCTTAAGATCCTTGATGGAGGAGCGGAGGTTCTTGGCCAAAATCTCCAGGTGGGCCGTGCTATCCATCTTCCCATGGATGCGGACCAGATTGCCAGGCCCCTTGGCTGAGAAACAGCCCCACAGCATGATGCTGCCACCGCCATGCTTGACTGTAGGGATGGTATTTTTGGGGTCGTATGCAGTGCCATCCAGTCTCCAAACGTCACGTGTGTGGTTGGCACCAAAGATCTCGATCTTGGTCTCATCAGACCAGAGAACCTTGAACCAGTCTGTCTCAGAGTCCTCCAAGTGATCATGAGCAAACTGTAGATGAGCCTTGACATGACGCTTTGAAAGTAAAGGTACCTTACGGGCTCGTCTGGAACGGAGACCATTGCAGTGGAGTACGTTACTTATGGTATTGACTGAAACCAATGTCCCCACTGCCATGAGATCTTCCCGTAGCTCCTTCCTTGTTGTCCTTGGGTTAGCTTTGACTCTTTGGACAAGCCTGGCCTTGGCACGGGTGGAAACTTTCAAAGGCTGTCCAGGCCGTGGAAGGCTAACAGTAGTTCCATAAGTCTTCCACTTCCGGATGATGCTCCCAACAGTGGAGACAGGTAGGCCCAACTCCTTGGAAAGGGTTTTGTACCCCTTGCCAGCCTTGTGACCCTCCACGATCTTGTCTCTGATGGCCTTGGAATGCTCCTTTGTCTTTCCCATGTTGACCAAGTATGAGTGCTGTTCACAAGTTTGGGGAGGGTCTTAATTAGTCAGAAAAGGCTGGAAAAAGAGATAATTAATCCAAACATGTGAAGCTCATTGTTCTTTGTGCCTGAAATACTTCTTAATACTTTAGGGGAACCAAACAGAATTCTGGTGGTTTGAGGGGTTGAATAATAAATGACCCTCTGAATAAACTTTTCACAATTAAAAAAAAAAAAAAGAAATAACATTCTTTTTTGCTGCAGTGCATTTCACACTTCCAGGCTGATCTACAGTCGAAATGTCACAATGCCAAGTTAATTCCGAATGTGTAAACTTGCTAAATCTGCAGGGGGTTGAATACTACTTGTAGGCACTGTATAAGGTCAAATAATCATTTTTTATAGTTTTACAGTGTTTCATGGGAATCTGTCCTCTATCTGTAAACCACAATTTACAGCTCTCTGCATTCTGTAAACAGTTTCCATACTACAGAATACATGTGCATCTCAATAAATTAGAATATCGTCAAAAAGTTAATTTATTTCAGTTAGTCAATACAAAAAGGGAAAAACATATATTATATAGAGTCATCACATGCATTTCAAGTGTTTATATCTGTTAATGTTGTTGCTTATGGCTTACAGCTAATGAAAACCCAAAAGTCATTATCTCAGAAAATTAGAATAATTACTACAAAACACCTGCAAAGGCTTCCTAAGCGTTTAAAATGGTCCCTTAGTCTGATTCAGTAGGCTACACAATAATGTGGAAGACTGCTGACTTGACAGATGTCCAGAAGGCAGTCATTGACACACTCTACAAGGAGGGTAAGCCATGAAAGGTCATTGCTAAAGAAGCTGGCTGTTCACAGAGTGTTGTATCCAATTATATTAATGGAAAATGGAGTGCTATGAAAAAGTGTGGCAGAAAAAAGGTGCACAAGCAACCGGGATAACTGCAGCGTTGATAAGATTGTTAAGAAAAGGCCATTCAAAAATTTGGGGAAAATTCACAAGGAGTGGACTGCCGCTGGAGTCAGTGATTCAAGAGCCACCACACACAGACGTATCCAGAACATGGGCTACAAGTGCCGCATGCCTTGTATCAAGCCATTCATGACTAGAGATGAGTGAACCGGCCGTGGTTCGGCTCGAGTTCGGTTCGTCGAACGGAGGTCTCGTTCGAGTTCAGTTCGGCGAACGTTCGACGAACCGAACTCGAACCAATAGGAAATAATGGGAGGCAATCACAAACACATAAAAACGCATTATAAATGTACACATACAGTTAATAAACATTGCCATAACACTTACCGGTCCCCGCGATCCCTCCTGCACTCTGTCTCCTGCCGCTATTCCATCCGATGATCGCTGAATCCTCCCGGTGACCAGCACTGCCAGCAGTGATGCAGGACCTATCGTGACGTCAAAATAGCCATGTGACCAGTCACGTGGCTATTATCTCATTGGCTACAGACTGGTCACATGGCTTTGACGTCATGTCCTGTCCTAGGTCCTGTCATTGCACTCTCCGGTACACGGTGCACATTTGTGTATCGCCGTGTACCGGCGACATGCTCTAGCACACGGTCGACTCCCCGTTCCGTTAGGGACCGGCTGACACAGCCGGTCATTAACGGAGATCACCGTTGCCATAGCAACGCAGTTAGCGGTGACGTCACCGCTAACCGCGGCTCCGGGAATTACATGATCGGAGCACCGTTGCTATGGTAACGCATCTGTCAGCGTTACCGCTGTTACCGCTAACAGCCAGCAGCACTGATCTGTCACGGAGTGAAGGCTGCACGCTGCTTCCCGTGCAGCCTTCACAGAGTGATTTCTGCACGGGAAGCAGCGTCTTCCCCCATGCAGCAGTGATGGAGCAGAGCTGCATTTGTTGAACGAGAAAGACAGAAGATCATGGATCGTAGAGGGCTGACAGGGGGTAATAAAGATGGAGTCTCTAATGTGTCTGTGTATTTATTTCTATTACAGTATTTTTTTTCTGTGTGGTGTCTTTTTCTTAACCCTTTATTGGAGATTCTTAATGGCCCGGTCAATTGTGCCTGACATTAAGAATCTCTGGCTTAATACTAGCTAGTAAAACAAAGCTAGTATTAACTCATTATTAACCAACAAGCCACCCGGCTTCAGGGCTGTTGGATACAGCGCCAGATGATGGCGCTTCTATGAAAGCGCCATTTTCTGGGGCGGCTGCGGACTGCAAGTTGCAGCAGAGGTGCCCAGAAACCTCGGGCTAACCTGTGCTGCGGATTCCAATCCCCAGCTGCCTAGTTGTACCTGGCTGGACACAAAAATGGGGCGAAGTCCACGTCATTTGTTTTTTAATTATTTCATGAAATAAGTGAAATAATTAAAAAAACGGGCTTCCCTATATTTTTGGTTCCCAGCCGGGTACAAATAGGCAACTGGGGGTTGGAGGCAGCCCGTGGCTGCCTGCTGTACCTGGCTAGCATACAAAAATATGGCGAAGCCCACGTCATTTTTTTGGTGGGCAAAAAACTTCTGCATACAGTCCTAGATGGAGTATGCTGAGCCTTGTAGTTCTGCAGCTGCTGTCTGCTCTTCTCCATACAGACAGACAGCAGCTGCAGAACTACAAGGCTCAGCATACTCCATCCAGGACTGTATGCAGAAGTTTTTTGCCACCTGAAAAAATTATGTGGGCTTCGCCATATTTTTGTATGCTAGCCAGGTACAGCAGGCAGGTATGGCTGCCCCCAACCCCCAGTTGCCTATTTGTACCCGACTGGGAACCAAAAATAAACGGAAGCCCTTTTTTTATTATTTCATGAATTTCATGAAATAATTAGAAAACAAATGACGTAGGCTTCGCCCCATTTTTGTGTCCAGCCAGGTACAACTAGGCAGCTGGGGATTGGAATCCGCAACACAGGTTGGCCTGAGCTTTCTGGGCCCCACTGCTGCGAATTGCAGTCTGCAGCCGCCTCAGAAAATGGCACTTTCATAGAAGCGCCATCTTCTGGCGCTGTATCCAACTCTTCCAGCACCTGCCTGCTATACCTGGCTAGCATACAAAAATATGGCGAAGCTCACGTCCTTTTTTTGTAGTTTTTTGGCAAAAAAAATAAAAAATGCTTCCCTGGATTTTCTATTGCCAGTGAAGGTAACACCAAGCAGTGGGGGTTAGCAGCCAGTAGCTGCTTGGATTACCCTTAGCTAGCAATACAAAAAATGCAGCGGGAGCCCATATATATTTTTTTTAATTATTTATTTAAATAACTAAAAACAAAATGGGCTTCCCTGTATTTTGATTGCTGGACACCACAGTGCTGTAAAAATAAATCTTTAAAGAAAATGACGTAGCGCTCCGCGGTATTTTTGATTCTCAGCGCAGATAAAGCAGACAGCTATGGGTTGCCACCCCCATCTGCCTGCCGTTACCTTGGTTGGCAATCAAAATACAGGGAAGCCCATTATTTTTTTCTATTTAAAAAATAGTTAAAAAAAAAATGACGTTGGGTCCCCCCATTTTTGATAGCCAGCTAGGGTAAAGCAGACGGCTGTAGCCTGAAAACCACAGCTGGCAGCTTTACTGTGGTTGGGGATCCAATGTGGAGGTCCCCCCAGGCTCTTTTTTTATAATTATTTTATAAATATTAATAATTACACAAAAAAAGTAGGGTCCCCCCCAAATTGGATCACCAGCCAAGGTAAAGCGGACAGCTGTGGTCTGGTATTCTCAGGGTGGGAAGGTCCATAGTTATTGGGCCTTCACAGCCTAAAAATAGCAGGCCGCAGGCACCCCAGACGTGGCGCATCCACTAGATGCGCTAATCCTGGCGCTTCACCCCAGCTCATCCCGTGCCCTGGTGCAGTGGCAAACAGGGTAATAAATCGGGTTGATACTAGCTGTAAAGTCACCTGAGATCAAGCCCAGCGGTTTGTGATGTCATCGCGTCTATTAGATACCCACCATCATAAACTGTCAGTACTAACAAAAAAAAAAAATCGACAAAAGAAATTTATTTGAAAAAACAGTCCCCAAAACATTTCCTCTTTCACCAATTTATTGTAAGAAAAAAAATAAAGGGGTCCCACGACGACTCTGGACCGTCTAGAATATGGGGGGAGACATTCAGGGAACGTATCCCCCATTTTCTAGGAGTGCAGACCCTTCATGTGAGGAGTGTGGGTGCAATGAATCTGCACTCACTCTCCCCGGGTCCACAGCAGCAGAGTCCATGTCGTAATGGTTGCTAGCAAAGCTGCAATGCCCTGCTCATGAGGTAAGGGCATGCCTAATCAGGAGAACTATTCAACATTTCCAAATATTGGTATTTGCTGATATTATTGCTATTCCACCTACTATATATTGGGGATAGGATCTTGGAGATGGAATACCCCTTTAAGTCCAGTTATCCAGCTGAATGATTACTTAACAACAGAGCTCGCTATTTAGATGTGTTTTCTTGTGGCGTATAACGGACTCTCATGTTTGGTAGTCATTCAGCAGGGAAACTATAAAAGCAAATCCCTCCATTTGGAAATGTAGCATATAGCTCTCCTGATCAATTATGTTCCTTACCTCATGAGCAGGGCGTTGCAGTAATAATAATAATTTATTCATTTATATAGCGTTATTAATTCCATAGCGCTGTATGTCTTTGGAGTGTGGGAGGAAACCCACGCAAACACAGGGAGAACATACAAACTCCTTGCAGATGGTGTCCTTGGTGAGAATTGAACCCAGGACCTCAGCGCTGCAAGACTGCAGTGCTAACCACTGAGCCACCGTGCCGCCCGTTTAGCTTACAGATGCATAACCACCACTCACTGTGTCTGAACACAGGAAGCTGAGCTGACAGCCGCTCTGTGCATGCCGCAGCGTCTATTGTGAAGGAGAGGGCCGTGGGGGCATCAACACTGCACAGGTACCGTGGGACACCGGGGAACACTGGTGGAGTTATAGGGGGTGACCTGGCAGGGCCTGGGAGGAGTTTTCTGTCGCATGTGTCATGGCACATGCGACAGAAATAAGAGGAGTAGGGTGAATGCGGCCGGCGCGCTGCTGTGCGCGCGGCCATCTTGGATTTCCGGGAGGGCATCGGGGGAGCACTTTGGCGACACCGGGGGACCGGAGGGGACCGGGGAGGAGATTTATCATGTTTGTTCATGCCAGATGGGAGATAAATAATTTTTTACCGGCGCTGTCATTTACTGTAACGTGATCATCGGTGTACGGTGTATACCTGTGATCACGTGAGCGGGGACCGGAAAAACCGTCCTGAATCATGATCTCCAGGGTCTCAGCTAGCCCTGAAACCCCGGAGATTTTCTGACGCTGGGGGGCGTTATTCACTTATTTCTGCCTGCTGTTTATAAACGGCAGATCAGAATAAGGCTACATTAACACGACCGATCCATTTTTGCGGTCTGCAAAAAACAGTCCATTTTTTTTCACGGGTGCATCCATGTGGCATCCGTTTCCATTCCGTAGACGGTCCGTATGTCATCTGTTTGTCATCCGTGTGCCTTCCGTTTTTTTTGTGTACTTCAAAAAAACTGAAGGAGGGAAAATACATAAATTTACCCAGGATCCATAGCTTCATCCTACATGAGGTGGTCACATGTTCACTCCAGTGCCATTTTCTACTGCTTTTCACAGCGTAGAGCGCTCTGGTGATTTTCTTGTGCTTGTGCACTTCATATCAGTCTTTTCTGTCATTATAATGGCAGAAAGACACTTAATGTCCCACTCTCCTGCATTTTGTAATTTTGCACCCTTTGGTGCCTTTCATGTGGCACTAAGGGGTGCTTAGCTTTGTATTTAGCCAAAAAAATGAAAAAAAAAAATGACGTAGGGTTCCCCCTATTTTTGTAGCCAGCTAGGGTAAAGCAGACGGCTGCAGCCTGCAGACCACAGTGGCAGCCTCACCTTGGCTGGTAATCCAAAACTGAGGGCACCCCACGCTGTTATTTTAAATTAAATAGATAATTTAAAAAAAAAAACACGTAGGGGTCCCCCCAAAATTGGATCACCAGCCAAGGTAAAGCGGACAGCTGGGGTCTGATATTCTCAGACTAGGGAGGTCCATGGTTATTGGACTCTCCCCAGCCTAAAAATAGCAGGCCGCAGCCGCCCCAGAAGTGGCGCATCCATTAGATGTGCCAATCCTGGTGCTTCGCCCCAGCTCATCCCGTGCCCTGGTGCGGTGGCAAACGGGGTAATATATGGGGTTAATACCAGATGTGTAATGTCACCTGGCATCAAGCCCTGGGGTTGGTGAGGTCAGGCGTCTATCAGATACCCGACATCACCAACCCAGTCAGTAATAAAAAAAAATAGACGACAAACACATTTTTATTTGAAAAAACACTCCCCAATACATTCCCTCTTTAACCAATTTATTAGAAAGAAAAACAAATCCAGGTCTGGTGTAATCCAAGGGGTTGCCATGACGATCCACACTGTCCCAGTCAATGAAGAGCAGGATGTTCCCCATTGGCTGGGAGAGCAGTGCAGTGACCTGAGCTAACATCAATGGGTTAGCCCAGGTCACTGCAGGGGATGACAAGTGCTGCTGTCAGCGAGGTACATTACCTGCGCTGATCTCCTGCACTGCTGAC
Source organism: Anomaloglossus baeobatrachus (assembly GCF_048569485.1). NCBI lineage: Eukaryota > Metazoa > Chordata > Amphibia > Anura > Aromobatidae > Anomaloglossus > Anomaloglossus baeobatrachus. Next base: position 103,953,942 of record NC_134355.1, on the reverse strand, counting down.
AGCACCTGTCACTGAGTTCAATGACCGCCGCCTTCACAGCCAAGTATCGCGAGCGGCCCGTGACGTCACCGCTAGTCAATCTTGGGTCGAAAGCGAGAGAAGGTAATGTGACAAGCGGCGGCCATGGAGGACAGTGAGAGCGCTGAGGTCAGGACTTCATCACCGCAGGTAAGCCGAGCGGGACCATGTGTGCAGAGTGCAGGTGGGCGGAGCCATGTGTGCTGGCGGCGGAGTGCGAAGTGGGTGGAGCTGAGGACGTCAGTGTCGTGGACTGCTTGGCTGGGGACAGGTGAGTGTGAGTGTGTGTGTGTGTGTGTGTGTTTGTGTGTACATGCCGCATGCAGGAGGGGGCGGAGTGAGCTGAGCGGGGAAGTGTGGGCTTCCTGCACGTAACTAGGATAAACATCGGGTTACTAACCAAAGCGCTTTGCTTGGATACCTGATGTTTATCTTGGTTACCAGCTTCTGGCAGGCTGCCAGCGATGGCTCCTGCACACTGTAGCTGTAAAAAGCCCTGCTTTTTGCTGCTAGAACCGTTCTCGAACGTATCTATAACTATCGAGCTTTAGCAAAAAGCTCGAGTTCTAGTTCGATCTAGAACAGCCCCCAAAATCACTCGAGCCGCGAACTGGAGAACCTCGAACCGCGAACCGCGCTCAACTCTATTCATGACCAATAGACAATGTCAGAAGCGTCTTACCTGGGCCAAGGAGAAAAAGAACTGGACTTTTGCTCATTGGTCCAAGGTGTTGTTTTCAGATTAAAGTAAATTTTGCATTTCATTTGGAAATCAAGGTCCCAGAGTCTGGAGGAAGAGTGGAGAGGCCACATTCCAAGCTGCTGGAGGTCTAGTGTGAAGTTTCCACAATCATTGATGGTTTGGGGAGCCATGTCATCTGCTCGTGTAGTTCCTCTGTGTTTTATCAAGACCAAAGTCAGCGCAGCTGTCTATCAGGAAATTTTAGAGCACTTCATGCTTCCCTCTGTCGACAAGCTTTATGGCGATGGAAATTTCACTTTCCAGCAGGACTTGGCACTGTCCACACTGCCAAATGTACCAATACCTGGTTTAATAGCCACAGTATCACTGTGCTTGATTGGCCAGAAAACTCACCTGACCTAAACTCCATAGAGAATTTATATGGTATTGTCAAGAAGAAGATAAGAGACATCAGACCCAACAATGCAAACGAGCTGAAGGCTACAATCAAAGCAACCTGAGCTACCATAACACCTCAGCAGTTCCACAGGCTGATCGCCTCCATGCCACGCCGCATTGATGCAGTAATTCATGTACAAGGAGCCCCAACCAAGTATTGAGGCATTTACTGTACAGACTTTTCAGTAGGAGCCAACATTTCTGAGTTTAAAATCCTATTTTCAGTTGGTCTTATATAATATTTTAATTTTCTAAGAAAATGACTTTTGGGTCTTCATTGTCTGTAAGCCATAATCATCAACATTAACAGAAATAAACAAGTGAAATAGATCACTCTGTGTGTAATGACCCTATATACCGTATTTTTCGGACTATAAGACGCACCGGACTATAAGACGCACCCTTGTTTTAGAGGAGGAAAAAATAGAAAAAAATAAAATTAAAGTAAAAGAATGTGGTCATGACACACTGTCATTTTACTGCTGACAGTGTTACTGAGGTAATAATATCCCCAAATTCTGTCCTCATATCCTCCATTCTGGGTACCTTCCAGGTATATATGGCCCCCATCGTGGAATATGTATGTTCCCCATCATTATGTGTGTGATCCTTCAATCTGGATTGTGTGTGTATATAGTTATAGTGTGTGTGTGTGTATATAGTGTGTGTGTGTATATAGTGTGTGTGTCTGTGTGTATATAGTTATATAGTGTGTGTCTGCGTTTGTGTATGTGTGTGTAAAGATATATATATATCTATATATGTATATGATCCAACTCCATCCAGGTGTACAGTAATGCCTTTATACTATATTATTTATTGCCTTACTTTTACTGATGTGCTGCTCACCATGCTTCAGTTTGGTCCTGGCATTACAAACAAAGTCTCACATATCTCAAGGACCTGCAGTGATGTAATGAAGAGGCGGGCACTGTGCTGTTCTGTGCTGTTCTGTGCTGTTCTGGCCCTCCCCTCTGCATTACATCACTGTAGGTCCTTGTCAGCTACGGGAGACTGTTTCTAGTGTAAAGGCAGCAGGAGCAAAGTGAAAGTAATTTGAGCCCTCAGCATAGAGCCTGCCGCTGTGCTGTGAAGGTATGCGTGCTCTGGCCTGGATACTCCAATGATCTGTACTTCCCCCGGCCATACATGAGTGCAGCAACACCCTGCTCCTGCCTCCTACACAGTGGACACACAGTCTCCCCAGCCGCTGCAGGAAGCCGGCGTCTGGAGAACCCACGTGTGACCGCTGTTTACATTAAACAGCTGCTCCTCACCCCCGCTGACTGCAGAGAGAGGTGGGCGGGGAGCAGCTAATGAATATTCACTGACTTTAAGCAGCGGGCGCACGTGGTTTCTCCAGCAGCCAGCTTCCTGTAGCTACGACCCTCCCTGCCTCCTGTGATCCCACTCCACAGGGCGGACTCCCCACAGCTCCCTACCCCGCAGCTTCAGACCATAAGACGCACCCCACACTTTCCTCCCAAATTTGGAGGAAAAAAAGTGCGTCTTATGGTCCGAAATATACGGTAATATATGCGTTTCCCTTGTTGTATTCAATTAATGAAAAAAAATAACTTTTTGATGATATTCTAACTTATTGAGATGCACTTGTATATAAGGTAATAGAAAATTAGTATTCGGGTCTAAAGCAGGCTTTACACGCTACGATATCGTTAATGAATTAGCGTCGGGGTCACAGTGTTTATGACGCACATTCGGCTTCATTAACGAGATCGCAGCGTGTGACACTTTTGAGAGACCTTAAACTGTCGCAAAAGCGGTCAAAATCGTTTGCCGCGGAGAGGTCGTCCTGAAACAAAAAATCATTGTCTGCTTATTAGCGATGTTGTTCCTCGTTCCTGCGGCACCACACATCACTGTGAGGAGTGACGAACATCTCCTTACCTGCCTCCACCGGCAATGCGGAAGGAAGGAGGTGGGCGGGATGTTACGTCCCGCTCATCTCCGCCACTCCGCTTCTATTGGACGCCTGCCGTGTGACGTCGCTGTGACGCGGCACCACCCGCCCCCTTAGGAAGGAGGCGGGTCGCCGGCCAGAGCGACGTCACAGGGAAGGTAAGTGCGTGTGAAGCTGCCGTAGCAATAATGTTCGCTACGTCAGCCATCACACAATATCACACGTACGACGGGGGCGGCTGCTATCGTGCTCAACATCGCTAGCCGATGCTAGCAATGTCGCAGCGTGTACACCCCACTTAACTTTAAAAGGGAAACTTTTGCCTCAGAAAATGCTTTTTATCTGCAGATATAGGATTAATCTAAAGGTGAATATCTTCACAATGCTGAGTGGCCACCTTACTGAAAGTGCGACTACTGTGAGAAAATGAACTTACCTCCTCCCAGCAGCCAGCAGCTTTCAGTCATGGGGCTGAGTATGAAGCAGCTACAGTCAAGATCACAGCATTTATACATAGCTCAGGATACTGTAAGCACTGCCCAGCATTTGATTGAAAGATTGCTCTGCAGTTTGTATGTGCAGAGCAAGCTGGTAATCAAAGTTTTGGGGTATGTTTAAAGCTGCCACTTACAGAATACTGAGTGGTGGTGTAAGCGGTGTGCATGTGATATGCGCACGGGGTCAGGGGCTACTCGTTACCGGGCCGCAGTTCTTCTCCTGGGTCACTGCCGTGGCTTTGCCCGGTTCCGTGACCCCGGCGGTGTCAATAAAGACAGTGATGGCGATGATGGGAGTAGTTGATCGTGATGCCACCTGTGGTGTGCGGCCAATATTATCTGCCACTGCATTGCGGGTGCTTTCTCTGCTGGGGCGGATGATGACGCAGCTTGGGTTTCGCAGCTCTCCACAGGTAGCGCTAGGCCCCAGGGAAGATGGGAGTGGTGGTCTCTCAGGCGCTGATAGCGCTTTGGCGCGATGGTGAGGGTGCCGGCAGTAACGAGATGACACAGGCGGTACAGTTCAAGGTCTTTTACTCCCTGGTGACACACTGCCATTGGAGCACCATGCTACACTGTGATGGACCTCAGCCGATCCCGGATGCTTCGGAGGTCGAGGCCGGTGTTTCCCTCTGTGCGTCACCTTTCGACGGTTTCCCTCCACCCCCAGCTCCTGGGACATGGAACGGGTCATGGGTGCTTTCCATACTCCTCACGAACCCTGGTATTCCCCTTCTTTTTCTAAGAACCTGGGTCGAGCCTCTAAGCTCCAGACCACGGGCCGCGAACTGTTCGTTTCTCTGCCTGCTCCTCTCCTCTTAAATGTGACCTTACATGGACACTGTCCAGTGCTGACTGCCTATTGTGTGTCAAATGGCTCCTAGCTTCCCCTGTGGGTGCCCTGCCTCCCGGGTTTCTTAACTAGTGCGAATGAGGTACCATACCTCGTGATGGCCACCCCAGCACCGATCCTAGCCAGGTCCCAGTGTCAGAACCCCCGTGTTATGTGTTGGTTGAGTGTGGTTGTGGTTGTTACCGGTGACATTCTCCATCTAACCACGATGAATATTGCACCTAGGGTGAGGTGCAGTACCCTATGGTGCCTGAAGCCGCAGTGGTACCACACATGCACCCATGACTGAGAGCTGGTGGCTCCCAGGAGGAAATAAGTTAATTTTCTTCTGGTAGCTGCACTTTCAATAAGACAGCCAAGTAGCATTGTAATAGTAACAGCATTGCAGCATTGTAACACTACTTACCTGTAAAGTAACCCTATATCTGCAAGTAAATGGCGTTTTCTGAAGTAACAGGTTCCTTTAAAACCTAATGCTGACAACAAAACCTCTTGACCAATGTAACAAAATTCTTAGCTCTGTATATGTTTCCACTATTTATTCACATTACATCCTGTAGTGAAACCTTGCTTCCTTCTAACTTAACCCAGAGCAGTCAATCATTTTCCACAACTGCTTTTGACTTAAACAATGGACAGTCTCTACCCTATTATCACCCATTTAATTTATTGTCTGTGACCATTTCAGTTAGGATTGTTAGGAGCCTGTGGTCACTAACACAGGAACTTATATCATATGAGTATTCAAATTGTCTCTCCAGTAAAGGAGACAAACTCTAGCACAGCGCCACCTATTGGAAGTAGCGATCCTAAAAGTCATAAGTGGATTTTTAACAATCCTTTGCAATATGACTCAGGATATATAAGCCAGATCAGAATCCCAATTTGCAGACACGGTGTTTCGGGGTGCTTGCCCCTCGTCAGTGCAAAGTATGGGGGTGTGTGATCTGGCTCATGAGAAAGCTATGTGGGGACCACGGGGGAACACTATTCTCCTTAAGGAGACTTTGCAAGCCAGTCTGGCTGCCAAGTAAGGGGACTTATAGCTGCCACGCCCCTCTAAGAAATATTCAAATTGTCTCTCCAGTAAAGGAGACAAACTATTCATATGAGTAGACAGATAGGTGCTTGTCATGTTGTATCTGTATCTCTTACATACTGTAAGTCAATTGTTGACTTGTCACTGAACTAAGGCTGTAAGTAAAATTGCATTCTGTTAAACAAGTAAAACATGTATTATTCAACTTAAATGTGTTCAACTTATGCAGTGAATATAGACAAATAAAGGAATAATGCTCAAGTGTATTTAAAGATTCCAACTTATGAAACAGACAGTTTTAATTTTCAACGAAGTCGGTCTTTATCTAGGTTATCTAATGAATGGTAACCATTGATGTAAGCATAGCTAAATGTGGTGTGTTATATAAATATATTATTGTATAACTATATATGTTTTATAAATATAATATTTATACATATATATATATATATATATAGTATATATATATATATATATATATAAACACAGCATGTCAAGCTGTAACATATACACCATGTGCAGAATTATTAGGCAAGTTATATTTAAGAGGATTTTTTTATTATTGATCAAAGCTTACTAAAATAAATCTAAAATATCTAAATATCATCTAAATAGCATCTAAATATCAAAGCTTACTATTTTTGGAAGTTTCAGTGGGGTTTTTTTAGATTTGGCTATCTTAGGAGGATATCTGTTTGTGCAGGTAACTATTACTGTGCAGAATTATTCGGCAACTTAATAAGAACCAAATATATTCCCATCTCACTTGTTTATTTTCACCAGGTAAACCAATATAACTGCACAAAATTTAAAAAGGTCCCACAAGTTCATCCTTAATGATACTGTGATGCCCTGACCTATCAGGTCATCACAAGGGTGCCGTGCAATCTGCCCTTCTGCATGGTACCCGCTCCTCCTTGGTTACGAGTCCTGTCCCTTTGGTGTTGCTAAGAACAAGTATACAAAAATCCTGAGGAACACTCTGCACCACACCCACCAGACACCCATTGGGCAGCCTGAGGGGAATAGGGCTACCCAGATGGAGGGATGGTAGAAGGAGGGCCAGAAGTGTCAGAGAGTAGTGAGTTCAAGTGCAGCAGTGACAGTGAGAGGTCACGCTGCGGAGCTGGGCTCCTGTACCCATCCCAGGTGCCAGACGTTGGCCTGGCCTGGAAGGAGCTGGATCCTTGGTCGCAGGGGGTAGTGACAGGGGGCACGGTACTGCCATGGAGGGCAGTTCAGCGATCTTGTGCTACAACCGGGCAGGGGCTAGGGCATGACGGGGTACGCGGACGATAGGCTGGGAAATAGCTTTACGCAGCCCAGTAATTCACCCGACGAGGACGGAGTCATCATGAGCCGTTCTCCACCCGCTCCAAAATTGGTGTACTAGCCCAAGGAGGGGGATAGGACTTCCCAAAACCATCCAGAAAATCCCAAGCATGAACCCTGAGAGCAAGCTCATTCCGCTAGCCACGCGGGAGAGTGGGACCCGAGTAGTTTCAGGCAAAAGGGATCCACAAAGAGTAAACACAGTGCCAAGGGACAAGGCTTCAGACTAACCAGCAACACCAAAAGGGCACGGACCCAGCGTGTTCCAACAAAGGCTACAGGGCATTCGGGACTTTGGTTTACCCATTGTCGGTGTCAGAATCTCTAGACTGTGTGAGTACGTTGTGCTCCTTTACTCCCGATGGGTCCCCAACCTTCCATCACCGAGCCCCGGGACACCTACCCCCTGCCCACGGAGGAGTTAACATCACAAGCTTCCATCCCATCGCTCCCGGGTGCTCCCCCAAATGCAGCAGTGGTGGTATCCCACATTACCACGACCCATGGGTGGCGTCACGGAAATTATTTATTTTCCACCCCTTGTAAATACTACCCCCTTTTTTTCATTTCGAGTAGCCATGCGACCCCGCCTCGGGTCCGGAGACCCCTCGAGCCACTGAGGATCCAGATCCGAGCAGCCCGTCGGCTGTCGCGGGGGCAGCACAATACCAGCCCATACCAGTAACCCACCTCCACCTTGCTGGCATCTGAGTCGGAGTAGAGCTCTCTACCCCTTACTGATCTAGCCTCTGGCCCATCCATCTGGCCCATCAAGAGTCATTTCTCATTTCATCAGTCCATAAAACCTTTGAAAAATCAGTCTTAAGATATTTCTTGGCCCAGTCTTGACGTTTTATCTTATGTTTCTTGTTCAAAGGTGGTTGTTTTTCAGCCTTCCTTACCTTGGCCATGTCCCTGAGTATGGCACACCTTGTGCTTTTTGATACTCCAGTAACGTTGCAGCCCTAAATTATGGCTAAACTGGTGGCAAATGGCATCTTGGCAGCTTCACGCTTGATTTTACTCAATTCATGGGCAGTTATTTTGCGCCCATTTTGCCCAACACGCTTCTTGCGACCCTGTTGGCTATTTGCCATGGAACGCTTGATTGTTCAGTGATCACACTTAAAAAGTTTGGCAATCCCTTTTGCAAGACATCTCACAATTTTGGACTTTTCAGAGCCCGTCAAATCTCTCTTCTGACCCATTTTGCCAAAGGAAAGGAATTTGTTTAATAATTAAGCACACCTTATATAGGGTGTTGATGTTATTACACCACACCCCTCCTCATTACAGAGATGCACATCACCTGATTTACTTAATTGGTAGGTGACTCTCAAGCTTATAGAGCTTGGAGTAGGACAACATGTATAAAAAGTGTCAAGTGATCAGAATACTCATTTGCCTAATAATTCTGCACACAGTGTATATCTCACCAATACTACGGCCTGTTGTCACATTTGGCATTTGGCTTTTATACCTTCTGCATCTATTTAGTTTTTCTTGTTACCTTCTTTTTTGATAACCTTTACGGACTTACTCCTCTTCCTCCTTCTCCAGTTCTCTTTTAGATATCCATCCTTGTTTGTACAGTGAGGAAACAAACCTGTGCTCCTACTGATCCTCTTATGTGCTACAACAGTCACACCTGGTCAAATTGCTGGAGGTGCAATCGCTTAGTGGATTCCACTGACTTTGAAGAAATGATGGTGTTTTCTTAGCCTTGCTAGAACTTACCCAGACAATTATTTCCTGCATTCTCTCAGTTCTCACATGCAGAATAATGTGGGTAGCTGTCTTGACACTGAACTCAGAAATGCACTGCACCATAGCCACATGGAGCAGCAACTAGGAGCAGGTACAGCATGTATGTCATGGCCCACTGAGTCAATGTATTGAGCAGCAGTGATTCACCACCCCCACTAAAACATGTGATAAAGCCTCCACATTTGAGCACTATGCCTGGTTCCATAGGTGGCAGTTACCCACTTCCTCCTACACATCTGTTGCATTTTTCTCAATGGACATTACACCATCATCAACAGCAACAGGGTACAGAGATGCATCCACTTCCTAGCCTCGGTCTTTTAATTCTTTAAATGGTAAGTGCTACCAAGCAGCTTTTCAGCTTGGGAGAATAGGTGACAGAAGCCATTCAAGGGGTATAAGTATCTCTCCTGCAGCCTGTAGCAAATCTCCCACTGGGTGGATGCCCATCAAGTGTAACTGAGCGACAATGCTGGAAATATAATTGTTGTATTAAATTTGGGCATGGCAACCCATGCTCCTGAAGAGGGGAGTCAGGTAATGGCCAACGGTTCATTCCCCTGCTTCAGATAATATTGTCAATGTCCATGCTGGGCTCCCATTGGGGCCTGATTCATTAGTCGTCACAGTCACTATTACCTTCATCTGTACTTGCTGTCTCCTTGTCATAGACAGGGATGGCGACATAAAGCACATGCAGACTCCGATAAACAAAACAGGAACTTTTTTATTGCAGATCACTCTTCTTGTCATGCTTCAGGCCCTTAGAACCACCCGTGCTGTGTTCATTCAACCTTGTGGTGAAACTTTTCTGCTCCTGGCACTCACTCTGAGCACTGTCCTCCAGAAGCTGAGTCCTATATGACCTTTCTCCATCCGGCATCCTTTCCTGGCGGCAGCCATACATCACTTGGGCTCCTAGATGCGTGGTTGCTCCTGATCAGTTCAAGGTCCCACCTGCGTTCTCTATACCCCAAAATCACACCGGTCTTAAGATGCCCTACTGCCCGTCCGCTAGGTGAGATCTTGGTTCATGAGAGGATTCCTCCCTTTCCATGCAGACCACTTGCTCTCGTATCCTGCCTGTAAGCTTCAGCTCCTGCCGCAACTAACTAATCACTTCCTACAGACATTCTAATACCCTCACCTTCTCCTCTCTGTCACAGAGGGTAGGCGGGGAAGCAGTGAATATCTATGAGATTTATTGAGTGGATCCGGAGGCAGCGTGACAGCCATGTGGAAACTCGGTAAACCCCTTTATCTTCCTTTTTTACCATTTTTTTTATCTGGGTGGCTGAACCCGAACAGTAACACGAACTTCCCTGAGAATTCTGTGTTCTGGGTCCATGCACGAACACTAGGTGTCTGGTACAAATTCCAAACTTTACAGTTCGGGTTTGCCCATCACTACTGACAATACTTCTCCTGGCTCCTCTACTGCTCCTTGTACCCCTTTGTACTCGTGAAAAACATCCAAAAGTTGCCAGTGCTCAAAAATTCTGTGTGCAACTGCGACAGCACAAAGGTCGCTTTTGCTCATTTTGTATACATCAGAGCCACCATATGCTCACATTATCTGCAGACTTTTATATGTGTAATAATTTGGGATTTATTCCATATTGCAATGTGAAGTGAAACATTATGCGTCAAGTTTATTATCTGACTGTTTTCTATATAATATAGAACCATCAAAGATATGAAGAACCTGTATAAATAATAATGCAGTATTCCAAAAAGGAAAATAATAAAGGTTCCATTTTTAAATTAATGCTGGAAAATCTTAAAATACATTACAGCAATTTGCTATTATGGTGTAGCTATACAAGCATCCATTTGCAGTTAATCTCCATATGTGTGGGAAGCCAGGGTAATAGTATTATTAGACTAGACCTTAGAGAGTGAGCATTATCATGGAAGTAATTAAATAGCATATAATAAAGATTAAATGACAATTAATTGTAAATGATAATAAGGGCTCATTAATTAAAAATGTATTTATGCTGATTCTACAACAATATAGAAAACTGGAAATTTTGCTATTGCAAATTAAAAACAAAACTGAGGGAAAAAAGACCTTTTTTTAGAATTCACTTATTCACATATTATACTAGTACAATGAACATAAGGTATTTTTCTGCCACTAATAATAAGATGCTGTCAATAAATATGTACATAGATAAAGTGAATCACTTATTTGCAGACACTTTTAAGGTTACTTATATTTGTCAGAAGACATACCAGTCAAACAAATCCTAACTAGTATATTTTGAATCCTTTTTAGAGGTAAGCGAACCCAAATGGTAAAGTTTGGGATTTGTTCCAGACACCTGGTGCCTGGGGCTTTAACTATGGACTTTAGCATGCTATAAAGTTCGTTGAAAGACTCGTTTTCAGAACGAGGCTCCACAGGTCACAGGTCAGTGGTAGGTTGGGAATTTCTCTCAAACATGAGAAATTCTGGGTCTACCGCTGACCGAGAGTGAACTATGGAGCCTTATTCTGAGAACGTGCTCAGAATGAGGCTACGTAGGTCACTGTTGATCAGTAGCAGTCCTGGAATTTCTCACGAGTCTGATGGCTTCAGGCTGCAGTTGTCTGCTTTACCTGCGCTGGTTATGAAAAATAGAGAAAACCCCACTTTCTTTTTTTATTCCCTATACACTTCATTTGCAGGGCAATTGTCCTGCTCTTACCAGCCATTTTACAGCACCAAAGTTTGGGTTCCAATTTACTTCAATGATGTTCAGAGTATGGGGTGAAGTCCAGGTCCCGAACCAAACTTTTAATTGAAGTCCGTCCGGCCAAACCCTGTGAACCCGAACTTCCACTGGTCCGCTAATCCCTAGTCTATTCCTTTCTCTCTTCTGCACTTAGGAAAATGCAAGCCTTCATGATTACTGATTGTGAAATATAAATGTGGTGGGATCTTACTCATGTGATTTCAGAGCTGTACTGTTTGTTGTTTGAAAATAGAGATGAGTGAACCTCTAGAGGCTCGAGTTCGAGTTCGGTTCGGTAAGCCGTTCGACAAACCTCTCGAACCCTATTGAAACCAATGGGAGGCAAACACAAACACATAAAAACACATTAGAAATGTACACATACAGTTAATAAACATTGCCATAACACTAACCTGTCCCCGCGATGCATCCTGCACTCTGTCTCCCGCCGCTTTTCCTTCCGATAATCGCTACGTCCTCCCAGTAACCAGCACCAGCATAGGACTTATCGTGACGTCAAAATAGCCATGTGACCAGTCACGTGTCTATTATCTCATTGGCTACAGACTGATCACATGGCTTTGACGTCCTGCTAGGACCTGTCAGTGCATCTCTCCAGTACGCGGTGATCGTTTGTGTATCTCCATGTACCGGCTACACGGTCGACTCCCCGTTCTGCTTCGCCGTTCCGTTATTCACCGGCTGCCACGGCCAGTCAATAATGGAGATCACTGTTGCTATAGCAACACGCCTGTCAGCGGTGATGTCACCGCTTACAGGCAGCAGATTCTGGTCACTCACGGAGTGAAAAGCCTGCACGGGGAACAGCAGCGTCTTCCTCCCATGCTGCGCAGTCTGATATAGCAGAGCTGCATGGGTTGAAGGAGAAACAAAACAGAAGACCATGGATCGTGGAGGGATGCGAGGGAGTAATGAACATGGAGTCTCTAAATGTGTCTGTGTATTTATTTCTATTAAAATATTTTTCTCTGTGTGGTGTGTTTTTTTAACCCTTTACTGGAGATTCTTAATGACCGGGTCAAACTTGCCTGACATTAAGAATCTCTGACTTAATACTAGCTAGTAAAACAAAGCTAGTATTAACTCATAGTTACCCAGCAAGCCACCCGGCTCAAAGGCTGTTGTAAAAGTTGGATACAGCGCCAGATGATGGCGCTTCTATGAAAGCCCCTTTTTTATTAATTATTTCATGAATTTCATGAAGTAATTAAAAAAGAAATGACGTGGGCTTCGCCATATTTTTGTATGCTAGCCAGGTTCAGCAGGCACATTTGGGCTGCCCCCAACCCCCAGCTGCCTTTTTGTACACGGCTGGGAACCAGAAATATAGGGAAGCCCTTTTTTTTATTAATTATTTCATGAATTTCATGAAATAATTAAAAAACAAATGACGTGGGATACGCAATATTTTTGTATGCTAGCCAGGTACAGCAGGCACCTAAGGGCTGCCCCCAACCCCCAGCTGCCTATTTGTACCAGGCTGAGAACCAAAAATATAGGGAAGCCCGTTTTTTTTAATTATTTCACTTATTACATGAAATAATTAAAAAACAAATGACGTGGGCTTCGCCATATTTTTGTGTCCAGCCAGGTACAACTAGGCAGCTGGGGATTGGAATCCACAGCACAGGTTGGCCTGAGCTTTCTGGGCCCCTCTGCTGCGAATTGTAGTCCGCAGCTGCCACAGAAAAGGGCGCTTTCATAGAAGCGCCATCTTCTGGCGCTGTATCCAACTCTTCCAGCTGCCCTGGTGACAGGTGGCTCGCTGGATAATAATGGGGTGTGGGCTAGCTGTATATTATCAACTGGCCCTAAGCCCGAAAATCATGGTGTCACGCCAATATTAGACATGGCCACCATGAATTTCTAGTACCGATAAAAAAAACAACACACAGAAAAATATTTTTATTAGAAATAAAACACAACACAATTAGTGACTCCATCTTTATTGAAATAAAGAGCCCCTCTCTGCCGTAATCCTGGGTCAAGGGTCCCGTGCCATCCAATCCGGTGGATTGGATGCAATTGCAAATCGGTGCAATTTGCTGGAAGGCAAATCGATCAGATGATGTGTCAGGTTCAAGGGCCTGAATCACATGACACAGCAGCTGATTGTATAAATGGCTTTTATACAATCAGCTGATGCATCAGTGCAAAAAACCCCCCAAAAAACTACACACTTCAGTGCAGACTCCTGTCCGACGGCATCAGCTGATAGTTTAGCCGGCCGGGCAGTAAAAAGCCGGCCTCACCGCTCGACTTATAGTGTCAGCTGATTCCGTCAGGTGACCGCATCAGCTGATCATCGCCAGGTCTGAGAAAGAGAGAGAGAGAGAAAGAAGAGAGAGAAGATAGAGAAAAGATAGTAAAAAGAGAGAGAGGAGATAGAGAAGAGAGAGAGGAGAGAAAAGAGAGAGAAAATAGAGAGAGGAGATAGAGAGAGAAAGAAGAGAGAGAGAGAAAGAGAGAAGGAAGAGAGAGAAAAAGAGAAAGAAGAGAGAGAAAGAGAGAAAGAAGAGAGAGAGAGAAAGAGAGAAAGAAAAGAGAGAGAAAGAAGAGAGAGAAAGAGAGAAAGAAGAGAGAGAGAAAGAGAGAAAGAAGAGAAAGAGAGAAAGAAGAGAGAGAGAGAAAGAGAGAAAGAAAAGAGAGAAAGAAGAGAGAGAAAGAAGAGAGAAAGAGAGAGAGAAAGAGGAGAAAGAAGAGATAGAGAGAAGGAAGAGAGAGAAAGAGAGAAAGAATAGAGAGAGAAAGAAGAGAGAGAGAAAGAGGAGAAAGAAGAGAAAGAAAGGAGAGAGAGAAAAGAGAGAAAGAAAGGAGAGAGAGAAAGGAGAGAGAGAGAAAGGAGAGAAAGAGAGAGAGAAAGAAAGGAGAGAGAGAAAGGTGCAAGAGAGAGAAAGGAGAGAGAGAGAGAGAAAGGAGAGAGAGAGAGAATGAGCTCACAGCTGATGTCCAGCTCCTGCCCTCAGTGCATAATTAAATTATAATTATAAATATATTATAAATATAATTAAAAAAAAATCTTTACCGGGACAAGAACTCACGCCCTCATGCTTCTTAGGCGAGCACTCTATCCACTCAGCTACAGCCTCTTATGATAAAGATAGGCAGGAATTGGGTAATCTTGAAGTCTGGAGTGCTGAAGTTTCAGCTGACCACGCGATTCACTTGATTGCTACATGGAGCTGATAGAGCACTCGTGTTCTGTAGGAGAGCTGACAGTGTCATGTGGATTACGTCGGACCTGGAGAGGTATTAGAGGATTTTAATAAAATGCTGAAACAGGGTGGTTTTTTTGTCTTTTAGTCCAAATAAAGGAGTTTTCGTGGTGTGTGTTTATTTACTTTCACTTTATAAATAGATAATAATTATAATTGAAAAATTAAAGAAAAAAAAAAATCTTTACCGGGACTAGAACTCGCTACCTCATGCGAGCACTCTATCTACTAGTCTACTGCTTCTAATGTCAGAGATAGGCGGATTTAGTAATCTTGAATTTTGCATTGCTGAAGTCTCTGCTGACCGCGCGATTACTACGTGGAGCTGATCAGAGAACTCGTGTTCTGTAGCAGAGCTGACAGTGTCGTGTGGATTACGTCGGACCTGGAGGGGTATTTGTGGGTTAATAAAGGGGTGAAAGAGGGTGATTTTTTGTCTTTTATTTCAAATAAAGGATTTTTTGCTGTGTGTGTCTCTTTACTTTCACTTTAAGTTTAATCATGGACGGTATCTCGGGGAGACGCCTGCCATGATTAAACTCATTATTACCCCGATTGCCACCGCACCAGGGCAATTCGAGATGAGCTGGGTAGAGTCCCCCAGAACAGTCGCATCTAATGGATGCGGCTATTGGGGCGGCTGCTGGGTGATATTGCTAGGCTGGAGACCTCCCCATACCGTGGCGCTCTCCATCCTGACAATACCAGCCTTCAGCCGTGTGGCTTTATCCTGGCTGGTATCAAATATGGGGGAAACTGCATTTTTTTTTTTGTTTTTATTATTTATTTATTTACTGCACGATATAGACCCACCCGCCGGCGGCTGTGATTGGTTGCAGCGAGACAGCTGTCTTTCAGCTTGGGGACGTGTCTGACTGCAACCAATCATGGGCGCCGGTGGGTGGGGAAAGCACGGAATAACTAATTGACTAATGAAGCGGCAGCCATTTTCTAAAGAGGAAAAGACACTGCAGATTTGTGACAGACGTGGAGCGAGGTGCCCGTGATCGGTGAGTAGGAAAGGGAGAGGGATTGTGCTGGGGACGCAGGACGCATGCAGATAGCAACATGTGCACATAGACTTACTAAGAAAAGCCACGTTTATGGTGATCGAACCATTCTCGAACGTAACTCGAACTGTCGAGCTTTTAGAAAAAAGCTCGAGTTCGAATTCGATCTCGAGCACCCCCCAAAATCACTCGAACATGAAATTGGCGAATCTCGAACATCGCTCATCTCTGTTTGAAAATCCCCAAGATGTTCCTTTTTGAGGCTCAAAGCATGAGCTACATAATGACCAAGGATGAAATAGTGCACTGACTTCTCTCTCTATCCTATTTTATATGAGGTGAGAAGTCTTCTTACTTGCAGAGACCTCTCTGACAGGAAACTACTGGCTCTTTCACCTAAGACGAATTTGGGCTACCTATGATCCATTAGCTATATTTGTCTGGCCCAAAGATGGAACGGCCAATGGCTGCAACATTGGCTTATCATAACATGTGGCTGCCTTATCCCCACCCAGTATCTCAAGTTCAATTTTGAACAAAACATCACTATTTAGTCTGTGTGGGTGACACAACAGGCGCGATGACTTCTCTTGATAATCTCTGCTGAGTGGCGTCTCCCTACACATACTGCACACAATGGAGCAGCCCATCAGGGGAATGGGGATTGGTGAGAATCATTTTTTTATTGTCAGTACTTGATTACTTGTGGGGGAAAACTGTGGTGGCATCATACTTTAAGGAGACCTGTGGTGTTATCATACTCTGGTGGCTATGGGATAATCATTTGATGTGTAAGGGTTTGTGGGAGCATATAACTACATGATGAGCAAGCTATAATACTGCATGTGTGGGGCAGAGGGGGCATCATACTGTGTGCAAGGGGACTGTGGGAGCATCATGCTGAGTATGTGGGGCTCTGGGGGTATCATACAGAGTATAGAGGGCATTTTATAGTGGGAGAGGACTGTGGAGGCATCATACTGTGGGGAACTGTGGGGGAATCTTACTTTTTGGGGGGCTGAGGTGGCAACATACTTTGTGGGAGGTTGTTGGAGAATCATTTTGTGATTGGACACACTAGGGAATCGTACTGTGTAATAGGAGGATAAGGAGGACAGTGGGATTACCATACTGTGCGTGGGGAGCAGTATAGGTGTCTTACTGTGTGAGGATTATTAAAGGTATCATGCTGTCTTGTGTAGTTGTTGATAAAGATACATCAATAATTAGATAGTTATATATTTAAAGCTTAATAACAGGAGCAGTATGATTTTTACATTTTGTAAACTTTATAAATATGCCGTAAATTATATGGTTTTGGATACCTACTACTAGTAAAAATAAATTACAGTGAGCAAAAAATGTAATAATTAAAAAAAATAATATAAAAAAATTGAATCACTCCCTTTCCCTGCAATAAAAAGAAAGCTATACAAAAATTAAAAACAAACATATTTGGTATTACTGCATCCCTAAACATATGAGCTATAAAAAGTTATTAAATAATCCAATATATAAAAATTGTAGAAAGAAAAAAGAACCTTGCAGTATTTTAGTCACCAGCAAAAACCACCAGTCACCAAGTCACCAGAAAAATGCAACACAAGGCATTCAAAATGTTGTATCTACCTCAAACCATTTGCTCACCTCAAAAAAACTCACAAAGCTTCATCAACCGAAAAGTGAAAATGTTGCAAGTCTTGGAAAATGTCAACACAATAAAACCTTTCTTTTTTTTCAAATTTCCTTTTGTTTTAATTACAGCACCAGTTGGCGAATCAGTACATGAATTCAGAATCGAAATCACATCAGCACATGAAAACATTACCAAAACAACCATTAGTACCTGAATGCATATCTAGAAACGCTATCAGTACATGAAAACAGTACCACAACAACTATCGACACATGAATGCATCACCAGAACCATCATCTGTATATTAATACATCCACAGAACCATCATTAGTACATGAATACATTAACAACACCATCATTGCTCTAACCTCCTATCACGACAATGTAAAACCTAACATGGTGCTGTTTTGCAGGCCCTCAACTTTGATGCTAGAGATAGTTATCCTAGAAAATAGTAAATATTCCTGTCTCGTTAGTGCATTAATACATCAAAAACAACTGGAAAAAAAGAGGGTTGTGCAAGGGAAAAATATTAAAATCAATTTGCCAAACATGTTTTACTAGACTTTACTGAAATATAAATTATGTAAACAGTGAAAAATCAGTGGTTCCAGCAATAGAGACAAAGGTTAAAATTGGTGGGAGAGCAATAGTGGGTAAAATGTATAAATCAAATATTTGTATAGTATATCTAGAATTTAACAGTATACAGAGATGTGCAATCTGAGGTAAGTATGTATAAATATATACAGCGGTGTCTATATTGGGGTGTCTATACTCCTGAAGGAGCCATAGTGGCCTGTGCATTGAGTGTTTGATGGGTGAGCTTCTTTGTTAATGATTTTTTATACCTATTACCAACGATAATTTCCGTGCCTGACTTTTTATTGCAATTGATGTATAGACACCCCTGTGTATATTTATACATATTTACCTTTGATAGTCTATCTATACCATTAAATACTAGATACACTATACAGATGTGTGATCTATATGGTTTACTTTGGGGTTCCCAGAAAACCATAGAAAAATCCCCGTTAAAAGATAACTTTTAATAGTCTCATTAAAAGGTCAAAAACCACAAACCACAATAACAAACAGAAATGGTAAATGCAGGATGTAAAATAACAAATGCTAGGTGGGAGATGGGAGATGGCAGTAAGATGGCCCTATTGAAGCCCTACTCAAACTCTCCCTACCTAGCAATGGAGGTTATGACGCCCTAGGGTTATGACGCTTACCGACGGGAAACCCTAACTGACCCTACAAAACCCTGCACAGGTCATAACAAACACCAATAGAAGGATATTAAACCCCATTAGGATAAGATGGAGTCACCAGTTAGATCACTTACCTGAGAATGCCCAAAGACGCAGTCCAGACGCAGATACAGGGGTTCATCAGGGGACAAAACCAGGGGGTAAACAGCCAATGCAGGAGCCTCTCTGGGGTACCAAAACGATGGTGCATGAGGGTGATACCTTACTTTGGTGTTCCCACCGTTGCTTACCCATCATTTTTAACCTTTGTCTGTATTGCTGGAACCACCAATTTTCACTGTTTTTAGAAATTATGTTTCAATAAATTTCAACAAATTTTGATTTTTATATTTTGCTCTGGCACAACCCTTTTTTTCTCAATTGCAAGTGATGCTATAACCGTACGGGAAGATGTGAAAGACCCCACTGTTGGGCTTGATATCATTAGCCCACCCTCTTCAGCAGTATGTGAAATGGCACTGGGCATTAATCATTTTGTTTATTTTAAAAAATGGAATTCCAAAGTATTCAAATTTGCGGACACCTGCAAGTTTGAGGAAATTCAGCACAAAGTTGATCCTCCACAAATCGAGCCATTCATCTCTATTCAGCAAAGTTAAGATCAATATGTTGGTTACATTCTCCCAATTGTCACAGTCTCTTGTGGCCCCTGTGGAAAATTAATTGTCCACCCTTGCCTTTAGATATGTGTCAAAATATTATGTATTCACCTGTATTATTGATATCTGAAAGAAGATAAAAAAGAATTCAAGGTTCACTCTATTAACTGTATAACTGAACTCTGTGATATGTTGCTAAACCACTAAACTATGGGGTTGTGGGAAAATATAATTTCTTTATGCATACCTACAGTAGTCACCAGTAGAATATTAGCTGAAGATGAGGTTTATTTTACTAATACAATTACATTACATACATACATTAATTATTGTTCATTAAATAGGAGAAAAAATATTTTATGTACCCAAATTGATTTTAACTATATTAAATGTTTATGTGCTTTATTAAATTAATATAAAATAATAAAATAAATAATATAAAATATTTCAGGAAAAAAATAGAAATGCAAACAGTATCCACAAAAAAATCATTTTACTGACAAATTAGACATATTAATATTAAATGTAACATCAATTTCTTTACACATGCAAACCTTTACAGTTCGATCATGAAAAATACTAAACTGTATTTTCCAATGATCCCATACAATACCACAATACCACAATGGCCTATTGAGAAATACTAGAGCAGTATACAGTGATGCTACCCACTAGGTAGAGCAGTTTAGCGCAAGCCCCCTAGGGGTCACTAGCATCAATACAGGGATGTAATAGATTTGACAATAAGCTGAAGGTCAGTGCCGGGATTTCATGACTGTACAAAAGAGCAAATGAAGCCGGAGTCAGGTGAGAGCCGAGGGTCAGAATCCAGTAAGTGTCTGTCTCTCTCTGTGTGTCTCTGTGTGTCTCTGTGATGCCCTGGCCTATCAGGTCGTCACAGGGTATTCTGCAATCTGCCCTTCTGCATGATATCCACCTCCTCCTTGGTTACGGGTCCCTGACCTTTGGTGTTGCTAAGAACAAGATAATCAAAACCCTAGAAACACTCTGCACCACACCCACTAGACACACCAGTGGACAGCCTGAAGGGAATAGGGCCGCCCACTTGGGGGATTGGTTAAGGGGAGGTCATGAGTGTTAAGAGACAGTCAGTTGAGGAATGACTCTCAAAAGGAGAGGTCACAAGTGAGAAGTGGAGTGACTCTCGTGAGGAGAGGTCAGGAGCTGGGCTCCTTGAGATACTAGGTGGCACACGTTGGTCTGGGCCTGGTAGGTGCTGGCCCCCGGTTGCAGGCGATCGTGACAAGGGGCACGGACTGTCGAGGAGGACAGCCGGCGGCATTGTGCCATCACTGGGCAGGGCTCAGGGCCCAATGGGGTATGTGGACCTTAGGCCAGGAAGTAGCTTCAGACGTCCTGGTAATTCACCCGACGAGGACGAAGCCTTCAAGATCCGTTCTCCATGTGCTCCAAAATCGGGCTACTAGCTCAACGAGGGGGATAGGACTTTCCCACTGCGTAGTTCAGAAAATCCCAAGCGTGAACCTTGAGAGCAAGCTACACGGATGAGCGGGACCCATTTAGTTTTAAGCTAAAAGGGACCAACTAAAGAAAAGAGGTGCCAAGGTCAAGGTCACAGGCTAGCAAGCAACACCAATGGGCACGAGATCCAGGCGTGCTCCCTCCCTGCTACAGTGGCATCAAGAACTTTGGTTTACCACGGTTGTCAGCATCAGCGTTATTGGATTGAGTGAGTATGCAATTAACCCTTACCGACCCAACGGCACCTCCCCGACACCATCACCGAGTTCCGGGGCATTCCCCCTACCCGTGGAGGGGTTATACACCTAGCTGCCCACTCCATTGCCACCGAGCACTCCCAGCTGCAGCGGTGGTACTTCACCCTTACCACACACCACGGGTGGCGTCACAAACTTTCCACACCATCCCCTGTACATAGCCCCCTTTATTCGAGAGGCCGCACGACCCCCAGGTCCGGAGACCCCTCAAGCCACCGTGGATTTGGATCCGAGCAGCCCGGCTGGTGACGTGGGGGCATCACATCTCTGTGTGTGTCTGTCTCTACCGATATCATTTTATCTCACACATAAGCTTCTTTTAGTAAGAATATCCTTTGATGCCTATACCAATCATAGCTCCTATTAATGACCTGTAGCTCCCAGCTCCATTAACATTAATGTAAGTAAGTTTTTTTGACAAATAACTGTAAAGCGCGGGGTTACATTTTCCCCTCAAAACTTAAGGACACTTTACACACAACGACATCGCTAACCAGACGTAGTTGGGGCTCACAGAATTCGTGACGCACATCCGGCCTCGTTAGCGATGTTGTTGCGTGTGAAATGCAGGAACGACCGTTAACGAAAAAATACTCACCATATCGTTGATTGTTGACATGTCATTCTAATCTCAAATATCGTTGTTGCTGCAGGTATGATGTTGTTCGTCATTCCTGCAGCAGCACACATCGCTATGTGTGATACCGCAGGAACAAGGAACAACATCGTACCTGCGGCCGCCCGCAATGAGGAAGGAAGCAGGTGGGCGGGATGTTCCTGTTCCGCCTGCTCATCTCTGCCCCTCCGCTTCTATTGTGCAGCCGCTTAGTGACGCCGCTGTGACGCCAAACGAACTTCCCCTTTAGAAAGGAGGCGGTTTGCTGGCCACAGCAACATCACTAGGCAGGTAGGTATGTGTGACGGGTCCTAGCGATGTTGTGCGCCACGGGCAGCGATTTGCCCGTGACGCACAACCAACGAGGGAGGGTGCTTCCACCAGCGATATCGCTAGCGATGTCGCTGTATGTAAAGTTGCCTATAGTCTATGATGTTCCCAGAGTCACATGCAAAGTCAGAGTCTGTGCAAAATTTCGTGATTGTAAATGCGACAGTGTGGATTCATTTAGCGGACATAAACACATACAGTACATACATGCTCACATACACTCAGCTTTATATATTAGATAATAAGCATTATACTAGTAATCAATACCAATGTTAATGATTGCTACTACACATTAGCCACCAATGCCAATCATAATAATGAAAATAATAGCATAATAAATAGAAATAGTGATGATCAAATCTATGGATAATCAGGATTGCTGAACCAACACATGAAAAAAACTTGTGATCAAAGAGCAAACTGGATGCCAGACTCAGTGAAACTGAGACTAGAGTGTCGGATTGTGGGTTATGGCTGTGCAGTGCTTTTTTTGTAAAAAAATATTTGCTGGTACACATCTCTGAGGCACGGAGCGGGGGGGAGGGGTTTGGGGGTGCTGTCAGGTGCGCTGCCGGCCGACATTGAGTAGCGGGGCTGTGGCGGGGTGTGCCTCGTGCCAGTGGAGAAAGTCGACGATCATGTGAGCGCAAGTATGAGATTTGTACACTTCTGGCCACATTCTGATTTGATATGTCCAGCCTCAGTCAATTTATTTTCATTGAGCATGTCTGTTCAGCACGTGACCACATCTATGTAAATCGCATACTTGCAGCTTCATAACCTCCCACTCTCACCGCCGGCACTAGAGAATCCTGACAGCGTGCAGAGTTCACACTGTGAGAATTCAGAAGGCTGCAGTCACAGAGTGACACACAGAGTGACTGCAGACTCATCACAAATTTGGACAACCCCTTTAATGCTCCTAACAGCATAAATAAAAACATAGTAACCCTTAACTTGTCAGACAGCACAAAACTTTATTAAAGAGATTGTCCACTACTTTAACATTAATGACCTTTCCTTAGGATAGGTCACCAATGTCTGACTGGTCAGGGTCCGGCACCTGGCAACTTCGCCAATTCCCTACACTAGGTGCCGGTGGTGGCCGGAAGTGCTCAGTTCTGGATCTGCTCCGTCTTCTGATAGTGGCAGCAGTCTCCTATTAAAATCAATGAGGCGGATGTGCAGTACCCGGCCACAGACACCATCAGAGGATGGAGCAGATCCAGAAATAAGCATTTCCGGACACCTGCACCATAATCAGTTGATCAGTGGGGGTCCCATTGCGCTCACATCAGAAGCAATGCGCAAGTGGGACCAAGGCCTAATGATAAGACATAGTCAGTATCAAATAAATATTTTTATTCAGGTACCTTATAGATTATGTTGTCTCTATTCATTTCTTTCTATTCTTCATCTTGTCCTGACGCCATGATGACTTTTCACATTCACATCTCATCTCTGCAGATTTCCATCTTCTCCGGTCTTCTGTAACCCATCCAGACACGATGCCCCTAAAATAGCAGAATGATTATAATACTTCTACTTAAAAATATCTGCCCTACGCCGTGCCCCAGAATAAATAATGGCCCCTCACAGTATTCTCTGCACAAAATATGACCCACACTGTCCCTCGTATGGTACATGCCCTCCATATTCCCTCTTTCCAAACTGAGCCTACTGTTTACAGTGTCCTTTACACTGTGTCCCCTTATACTGCACCGTCTTTATACTGTGCCCTCATCACACTCCCCCTCCTTGCTCACACTGTCTTCCAATTCTGCCCCCTCTTCATAATTCCCCCCTCCACTACCCAGTCTTTATTCTGTGCCTCTTACATTCTTTTCATCCCTTCCTGTCTTCTCACTACCTCCTGTGTGTCCATATACTTTTCCACCTCACTCCCCATCCTGCCCACTTGCTCCTCATACCATGTCACTCTTTATTCTGTGTCCTCAAAATTTCTTTCCAGTTCGTTCCACATCCTCTCTGTCCCCATGCATCACCCCTCATCCTCTCTGTCCACATGCATCACCCCTTATCCTCTCTGTCCCCATGCATCACCCCTTATCCTTTCTGTCCCCATGCATGAAACCTCATCCTCTCTCTCCCCATGCATGAAACTTCATCCTCTCTCTCCCCATGCATGAAATCTCATCCTCTCTCTCCCCATACATCACCGCTCATCCCCTCTCTCCCCATGCATGAAACCTCATCCTCTCTCCCTATGCATGAAACCTCATCCACTTTCCCCATGCATGAAACCTCATCCTCTCTCTCCCCATGAATGAAACCTCATCCTCTCTCTCCCCATACATCACCCCTCATAATTTCTCTCCCCATGCATGAAACCTCATCCTCTCTCCCCATACATCACCCCTCATCCTCTGTCCCCAAGCATGAAACCTCATCCTCTCTCTCCCCATGCATCACCCCTCATCCTCTGTCCCCATGCATGAAACCTCATCCTCTCTCTCCCCATACATCACCCCTCATCCTCTCTCCCCATGCATGAAACCTCATCCTCTCTCTCCCCATACATCACCCCTCATCATTTCTCTCCCCATGCATGAAACCTCATCCTCTTTCTCCCCATACTCTGTCCACAGATAGTTCCCTCCCCATCCATACTGTGTATATACATGTTGCCCCCTCCCCACCCTCTGTCCCCCCATAGTGTGTGCACAGATGGTTCCCCCCCTCTGTCCCCCCCATAGTGTGTCCACAAATAGTCCCCCCTCTCTCCCCCATACTGTTTCATAAATACTCCTCACTTACCCCATAATGTTTGTCCGTGTCTTCTTCAGCTCAACAGTGGAGCACTTCTCAGCATTTCTCTGCCACCTCTGCGCTGCGGCGCTGGCTTCCGGGTCAGCAGTCTGATCAGCTGACCTGATCACATGACAGCCGTCGCGCTGACCCGGAAGTCAGCGCCAGCGTCACCGCTTCAATTGTGCTCGCGTCTGACAGATAATAGGACAATTGAGCAGTGGGAGCCACGCACTGCACTTTCTATGAGTGCAGCTGTCAGCGTTACAGCTGCGCTCAGAGAATAGCGGCTCTCACCCGGCAGACTTCCACACCACCGCATCAGGCAGCCCGACAGCGCCCCCTGGAGACGCCTCTGGCTTGTGCCTTCGCTCCACATGGCTAATTTGTAAAGTTTACAAATTAGCCATGTGGACAGAGCCAGAGGCGCTCTTCAGCTTTTCCGGTACGCCATACCGGCGCGTACCACCACAAAAAAAAGCACTGTGGCTGTGTCCCGCAATCCAGCAGCACTTTCACTAAAAGCAGCAGGGGAGCCCGGATGTTACCTCCACTGAACTGAGTAATGTCACCTGCTCACAGCCGGACTCCCACTGTTCTCAGTGTTTTCTGGAGCCTGCAGAGAGTAAACAAGTTTTATCTCTCTCAAGGCTCCAGAAGTAGCAGTGCTGGGATCATTGTGGGACCTCATATGGATTATGTCAGATCTTCAATGGTGTTTTTGGTTTTAATGAAGGGGCAAAAGAGGATGTGTGTATTTTATTTCAAATTTAGGATTTCTTGGGTGTTACTGTTTCATTTCTTTTCACTTACAGGTTAGTAATGGGGAGGCGTCGCATAGACGCCTCACATTACTAACCTAAGGCTTAATGGCAGCTGAGATTTGTTGATAAATCATAGCTGTCATTAACCCCTTATATTACCCTGATTTCCACCACACCAGGGCAATCGAAAGAGCCGAGTAAAGTCCTTAATTGTTGTATGTAATGGATGCGACAATTCTGAGCAGTTGTGGGCTGATATTTTTAGGCTGAGGGCCAATATCTATGGCGCTTCCTATCCTGATAATACAAGCCCCCACTTGTTGGCTTTACTGTGGCTGGATTTCAAAAATGGGGGGCACCCTACATCTTTTTTTCCCCTACATTTTGATCTCCAGTCACAGCAAAGCTGACAGGTGGGGGCTGCAGCCTGCCACTGTAGTTTTACCCATGAAGGTTATCAAAATATGGCAAGAGACTATGTCTTTTTCTTAAATTATTTATTTCTTTTTACACTACCATACAGCAAACTGACTGCAGCCAATCACAGACACAGGGTGGGGGCGTGTATAGCAGACTGCAACCAATCACAGACACTGGCACATAGGGTGGGGAGGGGAATCAGTGAATATTTATGAACATTAATTAGTGGGCCTAAAAGAGAGCCTGACTGCAGCGTGATCCTCTGGGAAACACGGTATGTATACATAACCTGCTTTTGCTACCACTTAACTTCCAATTGTAGCCTTTATCATTTTTTTTCTACAAGGATTTCACTGGCCGATGACACTGAAATGGCTGCGATGGCTCCGGGAGTGCCCACAGCCTAAAAGCTTACTGATTGGCTGCTAAGCAACCTTTCAACAAGATTTATTCAACTGACAAACCTGATATGGAGCCAAAAGTCTGTGTTCGGGGTTCAGCACCAAACAAAAGGTGTTCGGTAAGGACCCCGAACTTTACAGTTAGGGTTCACTCATCCCTAAATAAATATACATAGAAATAGTACTATCCAGAACAGGGAAGCAAAGTGAAAACTCCACGTGATGTGTGTTTCACATAATGTGCTGTGCTTCTTCTAGGGTACAGCTTACAATATTCTGCTGGTATAATATACTCCATAATAAAGATGTAAAAATCCAAGATGATGTGGACGCTGAGAAGAGTCTGTGTAAGTTCACCCCATGAACTATATAGTTGAATGATCACATGATGAAAAGGTCAAGCATGTCAAGTATCACACTGTGTGACCTATCTGGGGTGATCCAGGGTTTCACAGCAATGTTAAATAAGAGTGTCATGTAATTGCACAAATCTCCCACAGAGACAACACAGTAGAACACTGTAGCTTCTATTTGCACCGACAGAGGGCGCCCAATGCAAAAACATGAATCAACAAATTGGAAAAATTAGTAACAAATTGAAAAATAGGAAATAAAAAAGAGAAAGAAAAAAAATAAAGCAAAAAGTAAAACAATATGCAGAGGTGAGTAAAGAGAAACATATAAGTAAAGAAACCAATAGAGTGAATAAGTAAAAATTGTGTGATAAAATATTTAGACTATGATAGTAATGCAAATGGTGTACAACATTATAACACATTAATAAATGGTGAATAATTACTGTAATGACTAAAAGAAACAGACATTACAATAATTGAAAATAGCTTTAATAGGTAAACATGATCGAATCTTTCAGACACACAGGTATTCATACTCAGTGAACTTTTCAACATTTCTTCACATTACATTCACAAACTAAAATGTATTTTTTGGGAATTGCATAAAATATACCAACACAAAATAGCAAGTATTTTGTGAATTGTAAAGGAAATTATACTCAAGTAGTGAGTCTCACATACAGCTTACCTGATAGACAGAAAGTCTTATAAATGCCTCCCTTGGGGGTACATTCAGTCCGGTGACTAATGATGAATTTTCACGTGTATTCAAAATAAGAAAACAAGTATTACAGGGGGTGGTACTGACAGCCCTGGGGTTCCTAAGCTGGCCCCAAGACTGGGGCCCCTATGCTCACTCTTACACCAGGGTACCCTTGAAGGTAGGGAGACCTGGGTCCCCGACCTTGTCCTATCTCCTGTCCGAGCCCTGACCTTACTTCCCCCAACCCTGGGAGTGGGCCAGAAACCCAGTAACAACACCTCACAGAAAAGACATAACAACAAAACCTCGTACACACTGCACTCACACACAAAGGAGAGACAATATGTGTACTTGGGGAATAAAGAAAAGGGTAGGGAGAAACTCACAACAGGGGAGCATTCACACCACGCAACAAACCGACTGTTATTCACCATGCACTGAGAACCACTGAGAACGGGATTACTGATGCTATCTTCGGCAGCCTCCTACTACACTCCCCAGCCTTAAATAGAAAGAGACCAGCTGGAGATGGTAATTAACAGCCTGGCTCTCAGAAGAGTTGCACACTGCTCAAAAAAATAATTAACTCCTGCATGGCTGGGAGCAATGAAACAACTCAGCCGATGTCCAGCCAAGCTAAGCACTTAAGAGAAACGAGGCTGCATGTTGGACTCTGCAATGGGAACAGAGTCTGACGCTGTAGTAGTAATCTGCATGTGCAGAACCGGACAGCCCATAATAACAAAGTACTATTAACAACATTAGGATAAGCAGAGAGAGCCAAAAATCTTAGTTGGTGTAATCCTACAATGGTAACTATGCACCAATTTATTTTTTAAATTCCTGGTTTTACAGTATGTTACAGAGGAATACGGTCAAAATTTGTTTTAAATCCTGGTCTATGAATAGTGTAGGCACGTATTTCTGCAAAACTGAGGTTATCTCATGATTTCTGGATGTATTATTGGTAATTAATTTTACCCTAATCATGAGTTCTGGTACTAGTTTAGGCTGAGGTGTACTACACTCATTCATTGTAGCCCTTCCTAAGACTTGATGGATTGAACTTTTGCTATAACCCATTTCCAGAAAGCATTGTTTAATCCATGTCTTCCAAGTTCCAAAAGCTTCCTCTGTTGAGCAAATTCTTCTAGCTACAGTTAGGTCCAGAAATATTTGGACAGTGACACAAGTTTTGTTATTTTAGCTGTTTACAAAAACATGTTCAGAAATACAATTATAAATATAATATGGGCTGAAAGTGCACACTCCCAGCTGCAATATGAAAGTTTTCACATCCAAATCGGAGAAAGGGTTTAGGAATCATAGCTCTGTAATGCATAGCCTCCTCTTTTTCAAGGGACCAAAAGTAATTGGACAAGGGACTCTAAGGGCTACAATTAACTCTGAAGGCGTCTCCCTCGTTAACCTGTAATCAATGAAGTAGTTAAAAGGTCTGGAGTTGATTACAGGTGTGTGGTTTTGCATTTGGAAGCTGTTGCTGTGACCAGACAACATGCGGTCTAAGGAACTCTCAATTGAGGTGAAGCAGAACATCCTGAGGCTGAAAAAAAAGAAAAAATCCATCAGAGAGATAGCAGACATGCTTGGAGTAGCAAAATCAACAGTCGGGTACATTCTGAGAAAAAAGGAATTGACTGGTGAGCTTGGGAACTCAAAAAGGCCTGGGCGTCCACGGATGACAACAGTGGTGGATGATCTCCGCATACTTTCTTTGGTGAAGAAGAACCCGTTCACAACATCAACTGAAGTCCAGAACACTCTTAGTGAAGTAGGTGTATGTGTCTCTAAGTCAACAGTAAAGAGAAGACTCCATGAAAGTAAATACAAAGGGTTCACATCTAGATGCAAACCATTCATCAATTCCAAAAATAGACAGGCCAGAGTTAAATTTGCTGAAAAACACCTCATGAAGCCAGCTCAGTTCTGGAAAAGTATTCTATGGACAGATGAGACCAAGATCAACCTGTACCAGAATAATGGGAAGAAAAAAGTTTGGAGAAGAAAGGGAACGGAACATGATCCAAGGCACACCACATCCTCTGTAAAACATGGTGGAGGCAACGTGATGGCATGGGCATGCATGACTTTCAATGGCACTGGGTCACTTGTGTTTATTGATGACATAACAGCAGACAAGAGTAGCCGGATGAATTCTGAAGTGTACCTGGATATACTTTCAGCCCAGATTCAGCCAAATGCCGCAAAGTTGATCGGACGGCGCTTCATAGTACAGATGGACAATGACCCCAAGCATACAGCCAAAGCTACCCAGGAGTTCATGAGTGCAAAAAGTGGAACATTCTGCAATGGCCAAGTCAATCACCAGATCTTAACCCAATTGAGCATGCATTTCACTTGCTCAAATCCAGACTTAAGATGGAAAGACCCACAAACAAGCAAGACCTGAAGGCTGCGGCTGTAAAGGCCTGGCAAAGCATTAAGAAGGAGGAAACCCAGCGTTTGGTGATGTCCATGGGTTCAAGACTTAAGGCAGTGATTGCCTCCAAAGGATTCGCAAAACAAAATATTGAAAATAAAAAAAAATTTTTCGGGTTTGGTTTATTTGTCCAATTACTTTTGACCTCCTAAAATGTGGAGTGTTTGTAAAGAAATGTGTACAATTCCTACAATTTCTATCAGATATTTTTGTTCAAACCTTCAAATTAAACGTTACAATCTGCACTTGAATTCTGTTGTAGAGTTTCAATTCAAATCCAATGTGGTGCATGCAGAGCCCAACTCGCGAAAATTGTGTCACTGTCCAAATATTTCTGGACCTAACTGTATGTTAGCTTAAAAGATGACATGTTGGAATATTGGTAATGAGATGGTGTAGGTGTGATGATCTTGCATGTAAAAAGTTACTGGCAGATGTTGCGTTCTGATGTACATCCCTCTGTTAAAAGCCCTGTGAATCAAAAGAACTATTGAGATACAAGAAATCAATTACATCCCAACTCATCCAATATATTTATTTGATATTGAGATAATTGACATTTAGTTGTCCCATAAAAATAACTAGGTCACAAGGTCTTCTCGATGTGGAGGGGGTCTGTACGGGAGATCCTCCTTTCGCACAGCCATCAAAAATCTGAATACTTAGTGGCCTTCATCTTCAGATTTTTCTCTCCTTTTCCGTCAGTCATAACATATTTAAAATTAAATTTGAGGAGTCAAGTACATTGTTTTCAAAGACATTTAAGGAACAAATTATACAGTTTAATGTAACTACCCTAGAAACCAATGAACAGGATATTCAGGAGGTCCAGCTTAAATTACATAGAATAAAGATTTTGAAAAAACTATCAGAAGTGGGAGAAAAATATCCAGATGGTGAAAATGAAAAAAGACCAATGAGATCAACAGGATGTTCATATTGATTATGTTTATTGTTGGAAGAGGACCTCTACTTAAGATGATAATAAAATAACATCTAAGACGTAAATATCATGAAACATTGAAGTGTTTATAACATCTTCATTCTCGTGAAACAGGTATCAATTTCGGCAAGGTAAACATAAATTTGTAGAATATGGAAGGAGATCTACTACTAAGAAACAATAGGATTCCACCAGACATCCTTATTCAGATGACTCAATTAATAAGGTGATTCATTATCACAACTTGTTTTGCCTCATGATCAACTCGAGGTACTCAGTATGAGTTTATTATTTTCACCAACAGACAAATATGAGCTTTTTTTCGTGTAGTATATAATTTACATTTATTTGCGTGAAAATTGGCCCTCAAAAATATCCTTACTAGAGATGGGCAAACCAGTAGATGTTCAAGGTAGATGTCCATCCAGACTTAAAAAAAAGTCTAGTTTGGGACTGGACTTGACCCGAGCTTGAGCATAAGTCTATGGGGACCAGAACTTAAGTGCCATAAAATGGTGTTGGTAAGGGGTAGGGGGCCGCAAAAGTAAGCAAAGTGGGGATTAAAGAAACACAATTATACTTACCAAGTTTTGCACAGCTGTCACCCTGCTTTCAGGTCCAATCATTAAATCTTATGAATATTCACTGCTTCCCCCGCTCACCCTCCGTAACAGCATCTGTGATTGGTTTCCCTCAAACTAGCTGTCCGGGCCCCCAAAGTTGAGTGTAGAAATAAATAAATAATTGAACAAAAATGGTGTAGGGTCCCCTGTATTTAGATGCCCAGAACAGATAAAACAGACAGCTGAAAACTGCAGCCCCTAGTTGTATGATTTATCTTGGCTGTGTAACAAAATACAAAACATCCCACATTTTTTTTAATTATTTAAATAAATCATTTTAAAAAAATGGCGTGGGGTCCCCCCTAATTTTGATACCCAGCCAAGAAAAATTATACAGCTGGGGGCTGGTAGTCACAGGCTGGGGAGGCTAATGGTTATTTGGTCTAAAATTCAAAGAGTATTCCCAAATAGAAATTTAATTACAAATAGTAGAATGGTTATTGGGCCCTGAGTTAAAAAATTGCAACTTGCAGCCACCCCAGAATTGGCGCATCCATTAGATGTGCCAATCCTGGAGCTTACCTGGCCCATCCCAATTGCCCTGGAACAGTGGCAATTGAAGTAATTTGAGAGGTTAATGACAGCTGTTATTTGTCACTCATCACTATTAAGAATACCTTTGATATTCTGCACAAATTGCATGAGATCCAATTAGAAAAGGATATGGTCCTTCTTACCTACATTGTTGAATCACTTTATACCTCAATATTACTTAGAACCTCCATCTGGCATGATAATGTGCTCACTGCCATTTGTTATTTCACCTCTATGGATAATATTACAATTTACTTCTGGAGGCCTTAAAGTTCATCTTGTCCCATAATTTTCTCTTCTTCAGGGAGACATTCTACCTGCAGCTTCTGTGTACAGCTATCAATGTGACGTGAAGTCTGACATATGATAACCTTTTTGGGGGGCATTACGAATGGATGATCTTCCATACAGATACCCTCCACAACATCAAGACATTGAGGCAGATACATACTGTAGATGACATTGTTAGGACTGGCGAACTCCTAAATATGACCTTGATTCTTTTATGGGATGATTAAAAAACAAACATATCAATACCAAAATTAATAAAATTAATAATTATATTTCTTTTTTATAGGGTGCTCCTAAATAATGATTTCATATATATTCTTTTGGAATTACTATTTTGGTGCACAATCTTCGTGTCTATTATTTAGCTCATCACTCATTCTAATTCATAGTTGGGACTAATGCATTTTCCTTTACAAATTGTGCACATTTGTGTGCACTCCACACACTTTTATGAATATTTCCATATATACCATATAAATTTATTCTGCTACTTTTATATTTGCTTACTAGTGATGAGCGAGTATGCTTGTTACTACTCGGTACTCGCACGAGTATGACTGTACTCGGGCTACTCGGCGGGGACCGAGTAATCTCGTGATACTCGTGCTGTACTCGTGGTCTTCATCCCTGCATGTTGGCGCTCTTTTGAGAGCCAGCCCTCATGCAGGGATTGGCTGGCAGACCACTGCAATGCCACAGCCCTGTTAGTTGTGGAATTGCAGTGATTGGCCGGCCCGCACAGCGTGACCGAGCCTTTATACCGGCGGGCGCGCTGTGCTCTGCTCACAGCCATCCAGACAGTCAGTGCAGGGAGAGCGTCGCTGCTTCAGGGAAAGGTTTGCAGCCCTTTATAGTTAGTTCCGGAGCAGGGCTGCAAACAGTGTGACCAGAAGTCCTTCTCAGGACTATTATAGTTGTATACAGGCAGGCAGGGTATAGCCAGGTCGGAGTACAGTAGCAGAGTCCTTCTCAGGACTATTGTTGCTATATACAGGCAGGGTATAGCCAGGTCGGAATACAGGCTAGTGACCAGAAGAGTCCTTGTCAGGACTATTGTAGCAGTATACAGGCAGGCAGGCAGGGTATATAGCCATTCCTAGTGGTGACCGTATACCAGCCTTCATCATAACTGGGGCTGGTGTACACAGTCTAAAACAGTCCAGATAGTGTCAGACTTCTCAGTAATTTTTTCTCCTAAAAACCTGTTAGGTTCTTAGTGCGTCCGTGCTTGCATTTAAAAACCGCACGTGTGTGCCTGTCGGTGGCAGCATACAGGTGCACTTGTGTGCGTTTTTCACAAACTATTATATAACGCACAAGTGTAGTGTATAATACACGTCAGTCAGCAGTGGCTGATAGTGTCAGACTTCTCAGTAATTTTTTCTCCTAAAAACCTGTTAGGTTCTTAGTGCGTCCGTGCTTGCATTTAAAAACCGCACGTGTGTGCCTGTCGGTGGCAGCGTACAGGTGCACTTGTGTGCGTTTTTCACAAACTATTATATAACGCACAAGTCTAGTGTATAATACACGTCAGTCAGCAGTGGCTGATAGTGTCAGACTTCTCAGTAATTGTCGCTCCTAAAAACCTGTTAGGTTCTCATTGCGTCCGTGCTTGCATTTAAAAACCGCACGTGTGTGCCTGTCGGTGGCAGCGTACAGGTGCACGTTTTGCACAAACTATTATATAACGCACAAGTCTAGTGAATAATACACGTCAGTCAGCAGTGGCTGATAGTGTCAGACTTCTCAGTAATTGTCACTCCTAAAAACCTGTTAGGTTCTTATTGCGTCCGTGCTTGCATTTAAAAGCCGCACGTGTGTGCCTGTCGGTGGCAGCGTACAGGTGCACTTGTGTGCGTTTTTCACAAACTATTATATAACGCACAAGTCTAGTGTATAATACACGTCAGTCAGCAGTGGCTGATAGTGTCAGACTTCTCAGTAATTTTTTCTCCTAAAAACCTGTTAGGTTCTTAGTGCGTCCGTGCTTGCATTTAAAAACCGCACGTGTGTGCCTGTCGGTGGCAGCGTCAGGCTCCATATTGTCCCTGGATAGAGACGTGCATGATGGCCTGTAAACCTGAAGTGCCCATTGTAAGGAAGTGGGTCTATTGTAGTATAGCCCTTAGGCAGGGCAGCCAAAAATTTGGAGGCTCCACATTGTCCCTGGATAGAGATGTGCATGAGGGCCTCAAAACATTGTTCCCATTGCAAAGGAGCGGGTCTCCTGTCGTTGTAATGCCCATTCTGAAAGAATGGGCGAAAAAATGTACCACTGGGGGTATACCTGAAACAACGGCCTAACTATTGTAACGGTCATCATGGTGGCGCATGAGGAGAAGGAGGAGCAGTCCAGCGATTAGCCAAAGTCCAGAAGTGTGTTACCATGGGTGAGTGGAGGTACATGGCAAATTCCCGTTACACACTTTAAATTCCGCTGTCATTTGCTGGTGGTGTGGTGAAGTCTGGCCCAATCCAACCCTTGTTCATCTTGATCAGAGTCAGCCTGTCAGCATTTTCAGTTGACAGGTGGGTGCGTTTATCTGTAATGATTCCACCTGTGGCACTAAAAACACGCTCTGACAAAACGCTAGCGGCAGGGCAGGCCAGGACTTCCAAGGCGTAGAGAGCCAATTCATGCCACGTGTCCAGCTTGGATACCCATTAATTGTAAGGCACAGAGGAATGTCGGAGTACAGTTGTTTGATCTGCAAGGTACTCCTTGAGCATCTGGGCAAACTTAGGATTTCTTGTGGCACTACCCCGCACCTCAGGGGCTGTGGTATGTGAGGGGCTGAGAAAACTGTCCCATATCTTAAAGACTGTTCCCCTACCTCTGGCGGATTGAACTTGTGCCCCTCTCGGCTGTACGCCTTGGTTGTCCACTGATTCCTAACCTATGCCGCTAGCGTTTTGTGAGGGGAATGCTTTTCCTACTTCCGTGACTATGGCCTTCTGGAACTGCTGCATTTTGCCTGACCTCTCCGCCTCGGGAATAAGAGACATAAAGTTCTCCTTTTAGCGTGGGTCTAACAGTGTTACCAACCAGTAATGATTGTCGGCCAAGATGTTCTTAACGCGAGGGTCACGAGACAGGCAGCTTACCATAAAGTCAGCCATGTGTGCCAGACTCTTAACAGCCATCACTTCAGTATCCTGACCAACACGATGACTGAACATGCTGTCCTCCTCCTCCTCCTCCTCCTCATCATCTACCCTGTCCTCTGGCCAGCCACGCTGAACCGAGGATATGACTGCATGTCATATCCTCAATTTGGCCAGAGAGTTGCTCCATGTCTTCATCCTCCTCCTCGTCATAGTCCTCCACTGCACGTTGTGATGAGACGAGGCTGGGCTGTGTGTTATCACCCACACCCACTACTGTTTCTTGCTCAAACTCATCGCGCTCCGCCTGCAATGCATCATTGTTGTTTTTTGAGCAGAGACCATTTTAGAAGGCAGAGAAGCGGTATGGTGACGCTAATAATGTCGTCATCGCCGCTCACCATCTTGGTGGAGTCCTCAAAGTTTTGGCGGATGGTACATAGGTCGGACATCCATCTCCACTCCTCAGGTGTTATGTGTGGAGTTTGACCCATTTCCCGATGGCTTAGGTGATGCAGGTACTCAACAACTGCCCTCTTCTGCTCACATATCCTGACCAACATGTGCAGAGTTGAATTCCAACGCGTGGGGACATCACACACCAGTCTGTGAGCCGGAAGATGCAAATGGCGCTGAAAGCCGGCAAGGCCGGCTGAAGCAGTAGGTGACTTTCGAAAATGTGCAGACAGGCGGTGAACGTTTACCAGCAGATCAGACAGCTCTGGGTATGACTTTAGAAACCGCTGAACCACGAGGTTGAGCACATGGGCCACGCATGGAACATGTGTCAGCTGGCCTCGCCTCAAAGCCGCCACCAGGTTCCGGCCATTGTCACACACAACCTTTCCTGGCTTTAGGTTCAGAGGTGTGAACCAGTGATCTGCCTGCTGTTTCAGAGCTGTCCACACCTCTTCTGCATTGTGGGGTTTGTCACCTATGCAGATTAGCTTCAGCACAGCCTGTTGCTGCTTCGCCGAGGCAGTGCTGCAGTGCTTCTGTGTCGCCCTGGACAAGCCAGGGGCCACAGAGCACAACACTTACACACCCCACACTCCCTGCAGGCATATCATAGTCAAAACACAAAATCCTTGTTGCCTTCCCCAGGGGCTGTTGTCCACACCAGGGGGTGGAGCCAGGCGGTTGGTCTCCACCCACCAAGGAGGAGGGAAAACACAGGCAGTGAGAGTTAAGCTAAGGAAGTGGAAGGAGGAAAGTAGTAGAGAGGAGAAAAGTGACAGCAAAGAGCCTGAAGTTGGTCCGGGTGTGTGGCCCGGACAGGACAGCAAGGTTGGCAGGATGTGGTGACCGTCTGCAGTGGAGGCTGATTGGAGTCTGCCGTAAGGACCGTGGACGGGTGGTGACCCGGCCGTACCGGACCGGTATACAAAGAGAAGCCAGCACCATTGGCAGGGGCCTTTTGGATCCCGGCAAGGCTTGGTGTCGCCGTGAATTTGCCAAATCCGTTAGTGAAGGGGACCTCAGGGTTTCCAAACAGCCAAGTCACGATAGAAGGCAACCGTCCAACCGTGAAGGGGAGACACCGCCACCGCCAAGGGCAACCGTCTCCCAGGGCCAGCGCCTGTGGGCAAAAGGGGCTCCTCCGGCCCATATCCAGGTCGGGGAGCGGGTTTCATAGTTTTCCCGGTGGGAAACCATTACTACCAACACTGAACTTGCAGGTGCAGGGAGAGACAGTCATCACTAACCTGCAGGGAGGAACAACCGCAGCCATCCGAGGGACCCGTCCATCCAGCCACTTGTTTTACAGTGAACTGTGTCATCATCATTGGGCTGAGTGAGTACCTCTGTGCCGTGCGGCACAGCGCTGCCCCTGCGACCCTGCATCTCATCAGGCCCCGCAACCCGCCTGTCATCCATCTCTACCCCATCACCGGGCCCCGGGACAACCAACCCCCCTACCCACGGAGGGGAGAAATAACAACAAAGCTGCTCCCTGTCACAGGCTCCCGGGATCCCCGTCCAGAGCAGCGGTGGTGTCCACACAATCACCACAACCGTGGGTGGCGTCACGGACAATATCCCCAAAATGCAAACGACCCCTTTTCACTCACGGGCGATGAGCGCCGCTCAAGTCCCCGGGATCCGGCCATCGCTCGAGCCACCGAGCAGCAGCAGCCATAGAGCAGCGGCAGCCGGACCCGAGCAGTGGGAGAGCGCAGCGTCCCCTCCTCCGCCCGCGACACTTCCAGCTTGGGACTGGTATGGAGGGTAAAGTGGATGAGGATGCGCAGGAGGAGGAGGAGGCTGAGGAGCATGACATTCCGGAGCTGTAGAGTGTGGGTGAAACCCTGACTGAGGTAGGGCCTGCAAAACTTGGTGTGTGAAGGACGTGTTCCGTCCCTCGCTCAGACTGGGTCCCAGCTTCCACAATATTAACCCAGTGTGACGTCAACGAGATGTAGCGGCCTTGCCCACATGCACTTGTCCACGTGTCTGTGGTTAGGTGGACTTTGGCTGAAACAGCGTTGTTCAGGGCACGTGTGATGTTTTGTGACACGTGGTTATGCAATGCGGGGACGGCACACCGGGAGAAATAGTGGCGGCTGGGGACCGAGTAACGTGGGACAGCTGCCACCATCAGGTCGCGGAATGCTTCTGTCTCAACCAGCCTAAAAGGCAACATTTCCAGCGCAAGCAGTCGCGAAATGTTAGCATTTAGAAGTGTGGCATGTGGGGCGTTGGCAGTGTATTTGCGCCTGCGTTCAAAGGTTTGCTGAATGGATAACTGAACGCTGCGCTGGGACAAGGACGTGCTTGATGATGGTGTTATTTCTGCGTGGGCAACTGCAGGTGCAGGGCCGGAGGAGGCTTGTTCGCGGGCAGCATGGAAAGGAGATTGGCTCGCATGCACAACAAGCGAAGACGTAGCAGTGACATCAGCAAGCACTGCTCCTCGACTCTGTTGTACATCCCACAAAGTCGGGTGCTTGGCTGACATGTGCCTGATCATGCTGGTGGTGGTCAGGCTGCTAGTTTTGGTACCCCTGCTGATGCTGGCACGGCAGGTGTTGCAAATGGCCTTTTTAGAATCATCTGGAGCCAACTTAAAAAACTGCCAGACTCGGGAAGACCTAACATTTGTACAGGCACCTTGTGTCGTGTTGTTCCGGGGAACAGTTGCCTGACGTCTGCCTGGGGCCACCACCCTGCTTCTTACTGCCTGTTGGGATGCTACGCCTCCCTCCCCCTGTGCACTGCTGTCCTCGCTCTGCATATCCTCCTGCCAGGTTGGGTCAGTTACTGGATCATCCACCACGTCGTCTTCCTCTTCCGCACCCTGCTCCTCCTCCTGACTTCCTGACAATTGTGTCTCATCATCGTCCACCCCTTGTTGAGACACGTTGCCAACTTCGTGAGAACGTGGCTGCTCAAATATTTGGGCATCTGTACATACAATCTCGTCATGGCCCACTTCAACAGGAGCTGGCGAGAGGCCAGAATGTGTGAATGGAAACGTGAACGAACAGCTCTTCCGAGTGTCCAAGTGTGGGATCAGTAATGTCCATGGAGGTGTACTTGGCCTGGTGGTAGGAAGGAGGATCAGGTTCTGAAATGTGCGGTGCAGTATCACGGCTACTGACACTTGACCGTGTGGAAGACAGAGTGTTTGTGGTGGTGCCAATCTGACTGGAAGCATTATCCGCTATCCAACTAACAACCTGTTGACACTGGTCTTGGTTCAAGAGCGGTGTACTGCTGCGGTCCCCAAGAATTTGGGACAGGACGTGCGAGCGAGTAGATGTGGCCCTTTGTTGTGGCGAAATTAAAGCTTGCACACGACCTCGGTCTCTGCCTGCACCACCATCACGTCCACTTCCTTGTTCGTTGACAACGCCCTTGCACATTTTGCAATGCTGTGCTGATGTGTATTCACTAGACTTGTGCGTTATATCCAAGTTTTTGCAAAACGCACACAAGTGCAGCGGAAAGCTGCCACCAACAGGCACACACGTGCGGTTTTTAAATGCAAGCACGGAGGCACTAAGAACCTAACAGGTCTCTATCCAGGGACAACGTGGAGCCTCCCAATTTTTGGCTGCCCTGCCAAAGGGCTATACTACAATAGACCCACTTCCTTACAATGGGCACTTCAGGTTTACAGGCCCTCATGCACGTCTCTATCCAGGGACAACGTGGAGCCTCCCAATTTTTGGCTGCCCTGCCAAAGGGCTATACTACAAT
Organism: Anomaloglossus baeobatrachus; assembly: GCF_048569485.1. Classification (NCBI taxonomy): domain Eukaryota; kingdom Metazoa; phylum Chordata; class Amphibia; order Anura; family Aromobatidae; genus Anomaloglossus; species Anomaloglossus baeobatrachus. Next base: position 103,914,614 of record NC_134355.1, on the reverse strand, counting down.
AGACCCACTTCCTTACAATAGGCACTTCAGGTTTACAGGCCCTCATGCACGTCTGTATGCAGGGGCATTGGTGAACCTCACAATTTTGGACTGCCCTGGCAAAGGAAAATACTACAAAGACTCACTTCCTCAAAATGGGCACATTAGACTCAGAGGCCTTTATGTACGTCTCTTCTCAGGGACATCGGAGTGCCACACAATGTTTTACGTAAAATCTTTCATGTATTAATCTCAAAAAGTAACATACATTAGCTCTATCTCACTATTGGGTATGTGCCCTTAACATTTCCGCCATGAAAATTCATTTTGGTGTCATTTTGGAAGGTTTTCTGGTGAGTCCGTAAAACGCGGACAAAATTGTTCACAGCTGTGACTTTTCAGTGATAAATGCTTCAAGGGGTCTTCCCCATGCTGTTGCCATGTCATTTGAGCACTCTTCTGAGACTTTTGTGCCATTTTCAGGGTTTCTACATGCTGCCGGGGGTCATTTCACAAAAATACTCGGGTCTCCCATAGGATAACATTGGGCTCGGTGCTCGGGCCGAGTACACAAGTATCTTGGGATGCTCGGCCCGAGCCTCGAGCACCCGAGCTTTTTAGTACTCGCTCATCACTATTGCTTACACTTTCACTTATCCATTTTCATGCATTTTTCTTAAAAAATATTTGTCTTCACCTTATGTGGCTTCATATTTATTATTGAGTAATTCACAGAGCAGGCACTAGCAATACAATTTTATGCTCATGCTTTTTATATATATTTTTTACGTAGAGTATATTTACTACTGTAGTTGGCTACATGGGTACATGGATACACTTATATGTCTACAAGTATGGTTATATATACCCATTAGAGTTATTTACAATAATTTGTAGAATCTGTGTTTCTTTTATTCATCAATTATTCACCATTATTGATGTGGTAGATAATTTTCATTATTTTTTTTATTTTTTTCCACTTGTACATTCATTGTTAAATTTATTCACTTCTACTGATTTCTTTACTTATGTGATTCACTTTACTCACCTCCGCACATTGCTTTACTTTTTTTTATCTTTTCTTTTTTCTTTACCCTTTTTTTTGTTGTGATTTTCCATTTTCCACTTGGTTTCTTATTTTTTCACGTTTTTTTGATTCATGTTTTTAATTATTGCATTGGGCCTCCTCTATTGATGTAAATTGAAGCTACAATAAACTATCTTGTTATCTCTGTGGGAGGTCCTAGGCATAACATCATGCTCTTTTTGTTGCTGTGATGCCCTAGACCACTGCAAGACAGATCCTGCAGCATTACTCATAACATACTTGACATTTTCATCATGTGACCAGTTAGCTATTTTGCTCAGACTCTTCTTGTGACCACTCCCCTTCGCTATGAATAGTCACATATCTTACCATCCCCTACCGGTTATAGAATCCCATCATTCTTATGCTGGCTACTTTGGAAAGAGCCAGTCTGTGGAAGAAGCTCAGGTGTTGTGACAATTGCAGCAATGGTGTTTAGCTTCATTGCAGAAGCTGGGAGTATTTTTCTTATTTGTCTGTTTCCCCATCTGTTTCCCTTCCCTCATTTTGTATTATTGTAGTGGTGAGACTAGTGCTCTCGCCAGCCTACTCACTAGCCAGGGTGAGTTCAGGGCAAGCGAGGGCCTAGGCACGTGATTAATGATGGGGGGAAAATACCCATAAAGGGATATTAGAGAGTGCAGGGATCAGCCTCCGGTGCGTAGCAGGAGGTTACAAAGCACCCCTCTCCCTAGTGTGAGAGCTCAGCATTGTATCATGTTCCCTGTTTACCCTGTGTGTTGTGGCGGTCTCAGGATGCTCCCTTACACCTGGAGAAACCACGGTAGTCACTGGATGACATTTGGTTTGGTTTATGTATGCACATACTCAACACATCCTGTGACACCACTTGCTTCCAGCCAAGAGGGGACTCTCTGCTCTCTTGTCTCTATGATGCATTCCACCACTGAGTCCTCCATGCGTTTCACCTGCAGGTCCTGTCAATCCACTGCACAGTGTTGCAGGTCATTTTGCCACCCAGAAGCAATCAATATTGCTGGATATACTGTAGTGACTGTGTGTATGGAATCTGATGTGTGATTATGTGGGTGTGTGCGATCTCATTTATATGTGATCTGAAGTGTGTGCATGTGCATTCCGCCACAGGTCCTTGATGCATTTCACTGCTCCTGGTCGGCATCTGGTGAGTATAAACGCAGGATCTTCCCTCTTCTTTCGTCTCTCTCTTGGGGGTGTCTGCTTTCTATAGTGACATGTCTTGCAGTATTCTTTAACTTTTTAAGCTGCATGGACACTTGGGTAGGTCTTATATTTAAGCCTTGCTGAAAACTCCTGCTAGGCCTTATTTTCAAGGTAGGTCTTATTTTCTGGGAAACACGGTAGTATCTGTGTATTGACCTCTATATGTTTTTTTCAAATGCCGCTTCTCAATACAGTGCCACACAGAGACATCCTTAACTAGGGGACTAGTCAGTATTTTTTAACATCATAGGATTTTTGCTGATGCTACACAAAGATTATTGTGAACACCACAATATAACTTACAGGGAACCTGTACGGTGCAATATGCACCCAGAACCTCAAGCAGTTCTAGGTGCATATTGCTAATCCCTGCCTAACCGTCCCTGTATCTAGTAGCATAGATAAAAGGATCTTTAGAAAAAGAATTTCTAATGATTCTTTCTAATATGTCAATGAGGCCAGGGACTAGTCACAAAGGCATTACTTCCCCCGACTAGTCCGCCCTCTTAGCATGTTACTACGCCCACAGGAGCATACTAACATTTTATTCAATGTAGCGTGACCAGCGGTGATGCGCGTACCTGTGTCCACGGTGCACACTGAAACTGAATGCCCCGCACATCTGGTCATACGCACTAGACCTGTCTGAAGCCGGGACGTGTACACTCGGGGTCATACTGTGCATGACCGGAAGTGCTGGGCATTCAGCTTCAGCGTTCACTGCAGACACAGGTACGTGCATCACTGCTGGTGGCGCTGCATTGAATAGCATGTTAGCACACCCCTGTGCTACTAGACACAGGGATGGTTAGGCAGTGATTACTAATATGCACCTAGAACTGCTCATGGTTCTGGGTGCATATTACACCTGACAGGTTTCCTTTAAAATACAACTTAAAAGGAACCTGTCAGTTGATTTGTGCTGCCTGAACCGAGTGTGAATAAGCCTCAGACTAGTGTAATTGGATTTTATAACAAAGCCATGACAGCTATGCAAAGTTTGCATGAAAGTGGACACTAATGAATCCTACCTGACCCATTGACACCTTTATTGTAGTCCTTCTGGCTTTGTAGGTAATATATTTTTATAGGCATAACTAGAAAACACTCTAGTAAAATCAAACCAGAATAATTAGGTTCTAAAGGTTAATTCTAAGTTGGGTTTTTGAATTTAGAATCCAATATTGGTGAATAATTGCAAACAAATGGTTCTTGCAGAAAATATTTTCAAATAGGTAAAAAGCTGAGTTGAGGGTGGAGAATAAAGGGTTATCCTTAATTTTATTATATCACAATACCCTGGCACCACCACAGACACTTCTTGATTAACGTTATTTCAATATACGCTTAGTAATAATCTTGGAGAAAATAAATTTCATATTTAGAAGCTAGATTAACCCTTTCCCAACATCGGTCATGCATGTACAGTGCAGAGGGAAGTGCATTCCCACAAATCGCCATACATGTATAGTGGGATGATTGTGTTGGTTCAAAAGCAGAGCTGGCAAAATCATCAGTGGGTGTAAGCTATATATCATAGATGATGTCCTGCAGTAATGCCCATGACCAGTGCTACCACCGATCGTGGTCAATTAACCCCATTGATGCCGCTGTCAATAGTGGCATTTAACAGTGACAGCGCCATCTATCTATAATAAGGAAAGACAAAATGGCACTCCCTTCAAAATATAGGTGCCCGGATAAGATCCCAGTCCATTCAAATATTGTAAAGAAAAATTCCGGCACTCAAAATAAAAAAGAATTTATTCCAGTGCACAAAGACCACAATGTGTGTCAATCAGTAACGTTTCGGTCCTTCCCTGGACCTTTTTCAAGCTCAGACAATATTGGTGGTCTATGGTAGCTTATGAAGAACAGGAGTGCATGTGAATATGCGGAATCACCGCTGCAGGATGGCGCTGTGCCATCTATCTGCTCAAAAGAGGGAGAGAGCTCTCACTTTGTTCTGATCAGCACCAACGCATCATGCTACACAGCTAGGTCAAAAAATGTGGGGATGAAGGACCACCACATCAAAACCCTGTCATGGCCAGACCAATCTCCAGACCTGAACCCCATTGAAAACCTCTGGAATGTAATCAAGAGGAAGACGGATGGTCACAAGCCATCAAACAAAGAAGAACTGCTTAAATTTTTGCACCAGGAGGGTCATAAGATCACTCAAAAGCAGTGTGAAAGATTGGTGCAAAGCATGCCAAGAAGCATGAAATCTGTGATTAAAAATCATGGTTATTCTGCAAAATATTGATTTCAGAACTCTTCCTCAATTAAAACATTAGTATTGTTGTTTCTAAATGATTATGAACTTGTTTTCTTTGCATTATTTGAGGTCTGGAAGCAATGTGCATTGTTTTTGTTATTTTGACCATTTCTCATTATCAGAAAATAAATACAAAATTTATTGCTTAGAAATTTGGAGACATGTTATCAGTAATTTATAGAATAAAAGAACAATTTATATTTCACTCAAAAATATACATATATGTCAGGGCCGGGAGGACTGGTGGGCCCAGGAGGTGGATCCACTGGACCGAGTACCCCACCGGGGGGCAGAGTACACGGCAGCCGGAGCACTGGCGTGGCCGGGACGGTTATAACCGGGTCACTAGGGTCACAGAGTTCTATAGGATACTGCAGGAAACAGGCACAGGTACCCGGTAGCAAAGGACAAACAGTAACAGGACACAGGACACAGCACAAGGGGACCTGAGCACCTAGCTCTAAAGACAAGCAAAAGGACACGTTGATCAGGCCCCGCCCACATGGAAAGGCAAGTCTTATATACCCAGCACAGCCCCATGTCATTACCTGCATCAGGTGTGCTGGGCCCATAAGACCAGGAGAGTGGGCGCGGCCTGGTCCTATACAGAACCATGAGGCCAATACTCAAAGTCAGACTCCTGAGACCAGGAGCAGGAGTCAGGGGAGCAGGAGCGGGAGCGGCAGCCATGACTGGTGGACACATGGAGTGGATCAGTGGGTAAGGAGTGGTGCTGGGACACTGGGAGCGTGACAATATAATGAATAAAATCAGAAAAACTGAACATTTTGCAGTGGTCTCTTAAGTTTTGCTAGAGCTGTATATATATTTATTTACCTTTTGATGACTTTTATGGTTCAGCCAGTTGCTGTCATTTTACTGAGTTTACTCAGAAGCAAACTATTATAAATTCACATTTTGCCAAGCAGATTTTTGCAAAATTCAAGTAAAATTAAATTCCGCTCATCTCTATTGACAATCTAATGTACTTTAAATACAAGATTCTCCTGGCTCATTGTCCTGGAAAGTCACCAGATGAAACTTTATTAAAAAAAGCCAATAACATTTCTATATAAGTTTTGCTCATTTTGACTTACCATTACAATTGTGCAAGGTTTTTGCACATGAAACTACACTCACTAAAAGAACTATTATTTTATATAAAATAAATTCTTTATAACTTCTCATTAAATCCATGTAAGTGTATAGTCATATAACTGTTTCCAACATTTTAATTCCATTATGAAAAATAAGAATGAAATAATTTTTTATAATAAGCAATGTATGTTAAAGGGAATCTAATTTATTGGCTGCTCGGTCCAACACTTTTCAGAGCAAATTCATTTGTCATTGACTTATGTAAAGAGAATAGATGATTGCCTTTGAGACTGCATATAAGTATGATAGCGCTTTGTCTAATAGCAACATTCTAGATTCACATATACGGTAAGTGTTATACATTTAAATAAATTCAATTGATTATAATGAAATGATTCCTCTTTCTTCTATCTATGTTATATTTATGTCATCTTTTCATAATATAGCATTTTGCCTTAGAAAGTTTACTGAAAAGAATGGTCTGAATTATAGAATTATAGAAAAGTTCATTCCAAGTGTGCCTATACCCCGCTGTATGCCTATTTAAAAATACAGCACACATTATCAAATTCATTTACTATAGCTCAGAGGATTTTGCAGCTTTCCTTTTTCAGAACGAACTATGCATATATCTATACAGTGGCATGTAAAAGTGTTGGCACCTCTGGTCAAAATTATTGTTATGGTGAAAAGTTAAAAGATGAAATGATGTCTAAAGTAAAATGGCATAAAGTTAAAGATTACACATTTTCCTTGTATTTTAGGGGAAAGAAAACTTTTTTTTTTTTACATTTTAAAATTAACAAAATAGGAAATTGGGCAGATGCAAAAGTTTGGGCACCCTTGGAGATTTGTGTGCTGAGATAACTTTCACCAAAGTTTCAAATCTTAATTAGCCTGTTAGGTTTATGGCTTGGCCACAATCGTTAGGAAAGGCCAGATGATGCAAATTTAGCAGCTTTATAAAAACACAGCCTCTTCTAATCTTGTGCCAAAAAACAGCAGCCATGCTGTCTAGCACTCTGAAAATGAAAATTGGTTGATGTCCACAAAGCAGGAGAAGGCTATAAGAAGAACAAATTGCATGATCCTCAGTTTGAAATGTCATTAAGAAATGGCAGTTAACAGGAATACTGGAGGTCAAGATAAGGTCTGAAAAACCAAGCAAAATTTCAGTAAGAGCTGCTCATAGAATTGCTATGAGACTGCAACACCCATTTGACTGCAAAAGAGCTTCAGGAAGATTTAGCAGACTCTGGAGATGTGATACATTGTTCTACTGTTCAGAGACACCTGCACAAATATGGCCTTCATGGAAGAGTCATCAGAATAAAACCTCTTCTGTGTCCTCACCATAAAATTCAGTGTCAGAAGTAAGCAAAAAAAAAATCTAAACAAGCATGATGCATTTTTGAAACAAGTCCTGTTGACTGATGAGGTTAACCTCTTTACTACACATGACGTACTGGGTACATTATGGATCATGTCAAATTAGTCCCTGCCTGCTGCCGCCAGCAGGCAGCAGTGATCGCTGCACATGTCAGCTGATTTGAACAGCTGACATGTGTGGCTATCAGGCACGAGTGGAATTGCTACCCACTCGTGCCTGTTAACCCCTTACAGCACGCTGTTAAAATGTCACAGTGCGATGTAACAGTGGGCCACGGTAAGCATTCACTTACCCGGCTCCATGGGAAGCCACTTGATGTGAGCTCGTTTATCCGATGGTTGCCATGGTAGCACAGGGTCATGTGATAACTCTTGTAGCTATCATGAGTCAGTTCCTCGGCAAAGGGCCGTGTGTGAGAGGAGAGCTGCTTTTGTGCAGATTAGAGCAATGCTTGTCTGATCGACAAGACTGCTGATCATTATAATCTCCTAGGGGTACTAGTAAAATAAAAAAAAGGAAAAAAAATAAATAAAAAAAAATAAAAGTTCAAATCACCCTCCATTCACCTCATTGAAAATTAAAGGGATAAAAAATATGCACATATTTGGTATCGCCGTGTTCAGAAATGCCCACTCTATCAAAATATAAACTCAATTAATCTGAACGGTAAACGACGTAGCAGCAAAAAAATTCCAAACGCCAAAATTAAGTTTGTTGTTCGCTACGAATTTTGTGCAAAATATGCTAACAGGCAATTCAAACAGCACTTCTGCACAGAAATGGTACAGTTAAAAACGTCAGTTCAAGACGCAAAAAGTAAGTCATCACTGAGCCATAGATCCCGAAAAATACGAATGCTACGGATCACAGAAAATGGCGCAAAAAGTGTGCCTTTTTTGGGACAAGTTTCTGAATTTTTTTAACCCCTTAGATAAAAGTAAACCTGTATATGATTGGTTTATACGAACTCATACCGACCTGAGGCATCACACCGACACATCACTTTTACTATATAGTGAAGACTGTGAATAAACTATCTCAAAAACAATCATCAAATCACACCTTTTTGTAATTTTTTTGCACTTAGAATTTTTTTTGCCATTTTTCAGTACACTGTAAGGTTAAACTTATGGTTTCATTTGAAAGAAGAACTCGTCCCGCAAAAAATAAGCCCTTAAATGGCACAATTGACAGAAATATAAAAATATTACAGCTCTCGGAAGAAGGGGAGTGAATAAAACCCCCAGAAAAACAGAAAATCCCTCAGGGTGAATGGGTTAAAATAGAACTCTTTGACCACAATGATCAGGTCAGTGGCGGACTATTTTGATTTTTTAAAAATGTAGTTTTGTATGATATATAGTACAGACCAAAAGTTTGGACACACTTTCTCATCTCTAGGACAACTATTAAGAAGAGACTTTGTGCAGCAGGCCTTCATAGTAAAATAGCTGCTAGGAAACCACTGCTAAGGACAGGCAACAAGCAGAAGAGACTTGTTTGGGCTAAAGAACACAAGGAATGGACATTAGACCAGTGGAAATCTGTGCTTTAGTCTGATGAGTCCAAATTTGATGAGTCAAAACCCAATCGAGATGGTTTGGGGTGAGCTGGACCTCAGAGTGAAAGCAAAAGGGCCAACAAGTGCTAAGCATTTCTGGGAACTCTTTCAAGACTGTTGGAAAACCATTTCCGGTGACTACCTCTTGAAGCTCATCAAGAGAATGCCAAGAGTTTGCAAAGCAGTAATCAAAGCAAAAGGTAATTAGAAACACACAAAGTCCAAAAATAGTCCAATAGCCTTCAAAAGAAGCAACTATATTACAAAAGGTACCCTAAGGTAAACTACCTGGGTATTTTGAAGCAACGCTAGAAAAATCACAACTATTATAGAATAAATTCAAATATTTTTATTATGACATTTTTATTCAAACAGAAACCACACCACAAAGGAGATCATGTTACATCCATAAATGCCTCAGGATCAAGAAGGTTCGAAAGTAAACAGTCCTTATGAATAATTTCATTGATTGTATAACTTTAATTTTTATATCATTTCATACAGTGTAAAAAGACTCATCATAGTGTCCTAAATATACCAATTTGCAGGATACCAAATGCTATAAATATCAAAAAAATATATATATGTATATACCAATGTAGTAGATAATATTCCACATCGGATACTGATTTTTCCACTGGAGAAAACAGGAAAGGGGGGCCAGGTTTTTTTTTAGATGACCTATAAACATGCCCCTATAAGAGGCATCATTATGAGAAAATTACTCATCAAAATATGCAATATAGAATTTTTCTGTGCCTCACCACCTTACTTGTTTTCTTAAAGATGAGAAGAAATCAGAAAATAAAAAATACAAAATTGGTACTAGTATAAACGAGTGATATTAATCCCATCAGCCGATAGACAGGCAGAGTCCCATAATTTTTCACCTTAAATGAGGTATATTATAGATAAAACAGGCATCAACCCGTCGATCGGCCAATAAGTCCACAAAACAGCTGAGAATCACCTGCAAGGCAGTGAGTACAAACATGGGGTATAGACATCTATATTCCGGATACATGTCCGGCAATAACCCGCACCATTGCGAAATCTAATGTTCAACACCGCACCGATGAGAAATATAATGGTATTATAATACTGGACACTTTCCGAACATCAATAAATACCTGAGCAATGAATGACTCGCTCCTTTCCCCGACGTATGTTTCGCACCAGCTTTTTCAAGAGGGGCATGTCGGGTAGGGAGGAAGTTGCCACTAATATATCAGTCCTCAACCAATAAGGCAAGAGGGGGTGTGTAAAAACAAGACAATGGAATACTAGAGAGGCGTGTGAGTATACGTCACTACTGCAGTGAGGATGTGTTTGTAGAACGTCAGTATTGCATTGGGATTTTGATTGCGCATGTCAGCACTATCGCCTGCCTTGAAGTAAATGTCAAGGCAGCGCGCGCTGGAACGCATATTTGAGATGCATACAATCCCATAATGCACCTATTTTGGAACTCCACAAATGTATTATAATACGTTAGTATTGCATTAGAGTTTTAATTGCGCATGGCGGTACAGTCACCTGCCTTAAGTGAATTTACAATCTATGTGCGCCGAAGCGCATATTTGAGATGCATACAGTCTCATAAATACATACGTATAAGAAATCCAGGTTGTGTAAGGGCTATTTGACTAAGAAGGAGAGTGATGGGGTGCAACGCCAGATGACCTGGCCTCCACAGTCACCAGACCTGAACCCAATCGAGATGTTTTGGGTTGAGCTGAACCTCAGAGTGAAGGCAAAAGGGCCAACAAGTGCTAAGCATTTCTGGGAACTCTTTCAAGACTGTTGGAAGACCATTTCCGGTGACTACCTCTTGAAGCTCATCAAGAGAATGCCATGAGTGTGCAAAGCAGTAATCAAAGCAAAAGGTGGCTACCTTGAAGAACCTAGAATATAAGACATATTTTCAGTTGTTTCAAAGTTTTTTAAGTATTTCATTCCACATGTTTTCATTCATAGTTTTGATGTCTTTAATGTGAATCTACAATTTTTAGAGTCATAAAAATAAAGAAAACTCTTTGAATGAGAAGGTGTGTCCAAACTTTTGGTCTGTACTGTATATGTGTATATATACCCCGGGTGCAAGGAGTATTGAACATGTCACCAATTTTTTAAGTGAATATATTTCTAATAATGATGAGCGAGCACAAAAGTGCTCATGTGCTGTGTATTCAAATCGAGCATGTCAGACTCTCAGAAATATTTGACTCGAGTATGAAGCACAATAGGAATCAATGGTTGATTCGAGCATATCTTTCATGAGCCCCCATTCTTTTACCTGCCCTCATTCAGACCTAGGCCACCACAGTCACCATAGTCACCATCATCAGCGTGTAGCAAGCAGCAGATGTAGCCCAACAACCTCTGTTCCGTCATACCGGTCAGTACAGTCCCTATCATCCATGTGCACAGTCCAATTGTCCCCTCTACCTGGCTAAATTAAGTGTATGGTTAGTTCCATTCAAGTCCCCATTCTGGAAAAGAGAGAGATTTATTTTCCAGAGTGGGAACTCGAGCGGAACTAACTGCACAGTTGCTTTAGCTACGGGGAAACATTTGGACGGTGCAAACGGACCAGAAGTTGCCAGGCAATTCAAACTGCACCTGGATGATAGGGCTGTGGTGGCTGGTAAGATGGAATGGAGGTAGCCGGGCCATGTCTGCTGCACGTGGATGAAGGGGACTGTGGTGGCTGAGGGCTTTGTCAGGGCAGGTAACAGAACATGGAGTTGAGCATTAATCTCGAGCATCTGCAGTACTCTATCAAGCACCCAGCATTCCAAGCACCCAGATGCTCAATTGAGTACCGAGCGTGCCAAACACACCCTCATCCCCAATTTCTAAATACACTATTGACATGAAATTCTTACCTTATGCCTGTAACAATTCATCCGATCCACACACCCAAATAAATCAAACCATAGATGTTCATAAATTTAGTAATGTATAATAATGAGAGCTGAAACAGGGAAAAAGTATTGAACACGCTTACTGAAATGTATTTAATACTTTGTACAAAAGCAAAAGAAAAAAATATCCAACCTACCCCTTAGTTGGTACAAAGCTCCACTGATGCATGGCTTAGGAGCGGAGACCACATCCGGACAAATGGAAAACAGGAAAAACAGCCAGCACCAAAATCCACAGGAATAAAAAATCCGTTTATTTCCTCATATTAACACTAGAACTACTGGACTCGGGACACCTATATAGAAATACATGGTGCAAAGTAGTCAAAATGACTACCTCAGTAGTTCTAGTGTTAAAAAATGTTTTAAAGTGCAATTTTTTAAAGTGGTTTCAGACCACATGGAGTCCTTAGTCATAGGAGCATATGGCCTATGACTAAGGACCCCATGTGGTCTGAAACACGTACATGTACACCATATTTTTACTTTAAAAAAAAAATGTATATGAAGAAATAAACAGATTTTTTATTCTTGTGGATTTTGGTGCTGGCTGTTTTTCTTGTTTTCCACTTCGTACAAAATCCTTTGTTGGTGACGAAAGCTTGAAGGTGTCTTCTACAGTTGTGCTTAAAAGATTACGAACCCCACCAGATTTATTGTTTTCTTGGCCTTTTTTTAGAGAATATTAATGATTAGTGATGAGCGAGTACTAAAAAGCTCGGGTGCTCGAAGCTCGGGCCGAGCCTCCCAAGATACTCGTGTACTCGGCCCGAGCACCGAGCCCAATGTTATCCTATGGGAGACCCGAGTATTTTTGTGAAATGACCCCCCGGCAGCATGTAGAAACCCTAAAAATGTCACAAAAGTCTCAGAAGAGTGCTCAAATGAGATGGCATCAGCATGGGGAAGACCCCTTGAAGCATTTATCACTCAAAAGTCACAGCTGTGAACAATTTTGTCCAAGTTTTACGCCATTTTTACGGACTCACCAGAAAACCTTCCAAAATGACACCAAAATGAATTTTCATGGCGGAAATGTTAAGGGCACATACCCAATAGTGAGATAGAGCTGGTGTATGTTACTTTTTGAGATTAATACATGAAAGATTTTACATGAAAACCTTGTGTGGCACTCCGATGTCCAAAACGCACGTTTTGTGCTTTTTACTAGCGATGTCGGTCATTTTTTTTTTTTTATTCTATCTCCCTCAGTCCGTTGGTCTGTCTCTCTCTGTCTTGTCTGTCCCCCTCTCACAGTCTGTCGGTCAGTTCCCCCCCCTCTCTCTTACTTACCGTTCCCCGATCACTGCCGCGGCGCTGCACAGCTGTTCAAACTCCGGTGGCTTTTCCTCTTTTGAAAAAGCCGGCCGCTCATTAATCAATCTCCTATTCCCTGCTGTCCTGCTTTTCGGCGCCTATGATTGGTTGCAGTGAGACACGCTCCCACACTGAGTGACAGCTGTCTCACTGCACCCAATCACAGCAGCCGGTGTGTGTATACTGTGCAGTGAAATAAATAATTAAATAATTAAAAAAAAACGGCGTGCGGTCCCCCCAATTTTAATACCAGCCAGATAAAGCCATACGGCTGAAGGCTGGTATTCTCAGGATGGGGAGCTCCACGTTATGGGGAGCCCCCCACCCTAACAATATCAGTCAGCAGCCGCCCAGAATTGCCGCATACATTAGATGCGACAGTTCTGGGGCTGTACCCAGCTCTTCCCGATTTACCCTAGTGCGTTGGCAAATCGGGGTACTAAGGAGTTAATGGCAGCCCATAGCTGCCACTAAATCCTAGATTAATCATGTCAGGTGTCTCCCCGAGATTCCTTCCATGATTAATCTGTAAATTACAGTTAAAAAACACACACACCCGAAAAATCCTTTATTAGAAATAAAAAACACTAACAAAGTCCCTCATTACCAATTTATTAACCCCGACAAACCCTCCATGTCCGGCGTACTCCACAGTCCTCCAGCGTCGCGTCCAGCTCTGCTGCATGGAAGTGACAGGAGCTGCAGAATACACCGCCGCTCCGGTCACCTCCACGCAGCTAATGAGATGAGTATAGCGATCAGCTGAGCTGTCACTGAGGTTACCTGGATCCAGCAGTGGATGCAGCGGTGGCCGCGGGTAACCTCAGTGACAGCTAAGCTGATCGCGCTACTCACCGCCGCTCCAGTCAGCTCCATGCACCAACTGAGGTGAGTATAGCGATCAGCTGCTGTCACTGAGGTTAATCGCGGCCACCGCTGGATCCAGCGGTGGCCGGGAGTTACCTGACTGACAGCAGCTGATCGCGCTATTCCCTTCATTAGCTGCGTGGAGGTGACCGGAGCGGCGGTGTCTTCTGCAGCTCCTGTCACTTCCATGCAGCAGAGCTGGACGCGACGCCGGAGTCCGTGGAGTACGCCGGACATGGAGGGTTTGTCGGGGTTAATAAATTGGTAATGAGGGACTTTGTTAGTGTTTTTTATTTCTAATAAAGGATTTTTCGGGTGTGTGTGTTTTTTAACTGTAATTTACAGATTAATCATGGAAGGAATCTCGGGGAGACGCCTGACATGATTAATCTAGGATTTAGTGGCAGCTATGGGCTGCCATTAACTCCTTATTACCCCGATTTGCCAACGCACTAGGGTAAATCGGGAAGAGCCGGGTACAGCCCCAGAACTGTCGCATATAATGTATGCGGCAATTCTGGGCAGCTGCTGACTGATATTGTTAGGGTGGGGGGCTCCCCATAACATGGAGCTCCCCATCCTGAGAATACCAGCCTTCAGCTGTATGGCTTTATCTGGCTGGTATTAAAATTGGGGGGACCGCACGCCGTTTTTTTTAATTATTTATTTATTTATTTTACTGCACAGTATAGACCCGCCCACCGGCTGCTGTGATTGGGTGCAGTGTGACACCTGTCACTCAGCGTGGGGGCGTGTCTCACTGCAACCAATCATAGGCGCCTGTGGGCGTGGAAAGCAGGGAATATGAGATGGCTGTGTACAGAGCACAGCGCGCCGGCCGGTATAAAGGCTCGGTCACGCTGTGCAGGCCAGCCAATCACTGCAATTCCACAACTAACAGGGCTGTGGCATTGCAGTGGTCTGCCAGCCAATCCCTGCATGAGGGCTGGCTCTCAAAAGAGCGCCAACATGCAGAAATGAAGACCACGAGTAAAGCACGAGTATTGCAAAATTACTCGGTACCCGCCGAGTAGCCCGAGTACAGTGATACTCGTGCGAGTACCGAGTAGTAACAAGCATGCTCGCTCATCACTATTAATGATAACACAAAAACTTTTTTTCCACTCATGGTTAGTGGTGAAGCAATTTATTGTCAAACTACTGTGTTTTCTCTTTTTAAATTATAATGACAACCAAAAACATCCAAATGACCCTAATCAAAGTTCACATATCCTGGTGATTTGGGCCTGATACATGCACAGAAATTGACACAAATGTGCTTGAATGGTTAACATCCTCACCTGTGACCTGTTTGCTTGTAATCAGTGTGTGCGTAAAAGCCGAGTCAGTTTCTGGGATCCAGATAGACTCTTGCATCTTTCATCCAGCCACTGACATATCTGGATTGTGAGTCATAGGGAAAGTGAAAAAAAAAGAATTGTCAATGGAACTATGGGAAAAGATAGTTGAACTGAATAAAACAGGAAAGGGATACAAAAACATATCCAAGGAATTGATAATGCCAGCAGTGTTTAAACTATGATTACCAACTGGAAAATCAGGGGCTCTGTAAAAACCAAACCATGGTCAGGTAGACCAACAAAACATTTGGCCACAACTGCCAGGAAAATAGTTTGGGATGCAAAGAAAAATCCACAAATAACATCAGCTGAAATAAAGGACTCAATGAAAACTAGCGGTTTGGCTTTTTTAAGATGCACATAGGAGGCACTTGAAGAAAATTGGACTGCATGGTCGAGTCGCCAGAAGAAAGCCATTACTGCTCAAATGCCACAAAGTATCCCACCTACAATAAGACAAACAGCACAGGGAAAAGCCTCCAAACCTCTGGAACAAGGTAATTCGGAGTGATGAGACCAAAATCGAACCTTTTGGCCACAACCATAAGCGTTACATTTGGAGAGGTGTCAACATGGCCTACGATGAAAGGAACACCATTCCTACTGTAAAGCACGAACTGAGCATGGGACGTACTTGGATGTTCCAACATAACAATGATCCAAAACACAAGGCCAAGTCAACCTGTCATTGGCTATAGCAGAACAAAGTGAAGATTCTGGAGTGGCCATCTGTCTCATCTGTCTCTTAACCTCAATATCCTTGAGCCACTCTGGGGAGAAGTTAAGCGTGCAGTTCATGCAAGAAAGCTCAGGAATTTACAGGAACTAAAGGCTTTTTTGCCAAGAAGATTGGGCAGCTTTACCATCTGAGAAAATAAAGCGCCTCATACACAACTACTACAAAAGTCTTCAAGCTGTCATTGATGTTAGAAGGGACAATACACGATATTAAGAACTGGGGTATGTGAACATTTGATCAGGGTCATTTGGATGTTTTTGGTTGTCATTATGATTTAAAAAGAAAAAACACAGTAGTTTGACAATAAATAACTTCACCCAACCACTAACCATGAGTGGAAAAAAAGTTTTTGTGTTATCATTCATATTCTCTGAAAAAAGGCCAAGAAAGCAAAAAATCTGCAGGGGTATGTAAACTTTTGTACACAAATTTATATGGAGATACTAGTCATAGGCATTGCTCAGGTATGATTTTGGCCTATTCTATCACACAAAACTTTTGAAATCCTTAAGGTTCTTTGGGCTCCTTTAATGAACTCAGATATTTAGCTTCTGCCACAGATTTTCTATGCCATTCAGGTCAGTTGATTTGCTGGGTCATTCTAGCCATTTCTTGTCTAAAACCAATTGAGAGTTTCCTTAGCTGAGTTTTTGGGATTACTGTCTTACTGTCTCATTTAATCTTCATCATTCTTGTAGATGGCAGCAGATTTTTATCCAGAATGTCTTGATACATTTGTCCATTCATCTTTCCTTCAATCATATGACATTTGCCTATGCCATATGCTGAAAAACAGCTCCACACCATGATATTCCCACCTCCAAACTTCATTGTTGGAATTGTGTTTTGGTGGTGATATTTAGTGCCTTTTTACCTCCAAACATGGTGTGTATTATGTCATCCAAAGAGTACAATTTTGATCTCATCTGACCAGACTCTAGTCTTTCAGTATTTCACAAGCTTGTCTTCATGTTGTTGATCAAACATTAAACACACTTGAACTTGCTTTTTGTTCAGCAATGGAGTTTTGCATGGCGAGCGTACTCATAGGCCATGGAGGTTGAGTGTATTACTTTTTGTTTTCTTTG
Source organism: Anomaloglossus baeobatrachus (assembly GCF_048569485.1). NCBI lineage: Eukaryota > Metazoa > Chordata > Amphibia > Anura > Aromobatidae > Anomaloglossus > Anomaloglossus baeobatrachus. Next base: position 103,897,716 of record NC_134355.1, on the reverse strand, counting down.
AAATGATTGTAGCTGCTGATTTCAGGTTTTTCTGTAGCTCTCTATAGGTGGTCTTTGGCTTTTTGACAACACTTCTTATACCTCCCTTCACTCGTCTGTCTGAAGACTTGCAGGGAGCATAGATAGATAGATAGATAGATAGATAGATAGATATGGTATTGTTAAATAGCTTATTGATTTGGTTTTGTTTAGGACACATGGAGGATGGTGATTGTTGGTACTTCATATTGCAAAAAAGGATAGCTTATAATGTTACAAAGAATATCATTCTTTTGAATGCTACATGCGTGGATAGTGCCAAATGTTAGTTAAAGTTCAATTGTTTATTCCACCTAAGGGGTACTTTGCACACTACGACATCGCAGCTGCGATGTCGGTGGGGTCAAATCGAAAGTGATGCACATCCGGCGTCGCTGTCGACATCGGAGTGTGTAAATTGTTTTTGATACGATTAATGAGCGCAAAAGCGTCGAAATCGTATCATTGGTGTAGTGTCAGTCATTTCCATAATGTCGCAGCAGCGACAGGTACGATGTTGTTCCTCGTTCCTGCGGCAGCACACATCGCTGTGTGAGAAGCCGCAGGAGCGAGGAACATCTCCTTACCTGCATCCCGTGGCTCACGCCGGCTATGCGGAAGGACAGAGGTGGGCTGGATATTTACGTCCCGCTCATCTCCGCCCCTCTGCTTCTATTGGCCATCGTTGTGACGCCGCACGACCCGCCCCCTTAGGAAGGAGGTGGTTTGCCAGCCAGAGCGACGTCGCAAGGCAGGTAAGTGCATGTGAAGCAGCCATAGTGATAATGTTCGCTACGGCAGCTATCACAAGATATCGCAGCTGCGACAGGGGCGGGGACTATCGCGCTCGGCATCGCTACCATCAGCTTGCGATGTTGTAGTGTGCAAAGTACCCCTAAGACTCAACATGTTGTCCAGTAAAAAAAATTATATCATTAGGGATGGGCGGACACGGACTGTAAAAGTCCAGATCCGCGTGGTTTCAAAGGTGCCCATGTGCTGGGCCCAGGCCCAGCATTCTGGATGCTTGATCTAGATCTGGCACTCAAGAAATTAAAAAAATAAAGGAAAAATAAAGAAAATAAGAATGAAGCAAGCACTTCATACTTACCAAGGCTCCGGCCCGGCTGTACGCTGCTCCCGCTCTGCTGTACACTGCTCCTGTGGCCTCCCTGGGCCGCTCATTGTTGCTCATTTCATATGCACTGCTTTCCCCATCCACCGGCCAGCCTGGCATCTGTAATTGGTTGCAGTCAGCTGCGCCCCCAACCTGTGTGACAAGTCTCTCTGCATCCAGTCATCGCTCATCACAGCTCATTCATTCTTCACTCACAGCGGTCAGTCATACTGCTCTATGGCTGCTCACTGTGAGATTCAGATGTAGCAGAGCTCAATCGCCCTGGGATTTCTTGTGGATTACGTCGGTCCTGCAGTGGTGTGTTGGGTTAATAAAGTGGTGAAAGAGGGGGCTTTTTTATATTTTATTCCAATTAAAGAATTTTTTTGGTGTTTGTGTTTATTTACTTTCACTTACAGATTAGTAATGCAGATGTCTCTTGAATCTTGATGCCTGTGCCATTACTAATGTAGGATTTAGTAGCAGCTGTGTGCTGTTAATAATCCCTTATTACCCCGATTACCACTACATCAGGGCAATGGGAAGAGCCATGTAAAGTACCGAGCTTGTCGTATCTAATGGATGCAGCAATTCCGGGCGGCTGGAGGCTGATATTTTAAAGCTGAGTCTCTCCAGCCTGAGAATACCAGCCCCCATCCGTCGGGCTTTATCATGGCTGGGCATCAAAATTGGGGAAGACCGCACGTTGTTTTTTTAACCTTTCTTTCTTTTTTTTTTATAGTGTAAAACAAAAAGAAACTGATTACTAGGTGAACCACTTAAAACATTATGTAATGTCAATCAGATGCTAAACTAAAGGGACATAATAAAGAATATTGTATTCACATTGAATAACTTTGCATTATCTGCAAAATTGTGGCAAACTGACAAATTTTCAATTTTGGCAGGCTTACTCATCACTAATGGCGACATTTCTGTAATTCTCTCCATCCTCTTCTACACAAGTTCTAAAAACAACAAAGCTCCCATAGTTAGGTGTCCTGAATCTCTCGGATATTTATATCATGCAGTAACATACAAACGTTTGGGCACCTCTGGTAAAAATTATTGTTATTGTGCACAGATAAGCAAGTTAAAGATGAAATGATCTCTTTCAATCTCTTTCAATCTTTCAATTCTTGTTTGAGGGATTTTCATCCATTCTTCTTTGGAAAAGTCTTCCAGTTTTGAACTCAGCACTTTGAACGGCCAGCTTCTTTAGTAATGATCTTTTGTTGCTTACCCTCCTTGTGGAGTGTGTCAATGATTGCCTTCTGGACATCTGTCAAGGTAGCAGTCTTCACCGTGATTGTATAGCCTACTTAACCAGACTAAGGGGCCATTTTAAATGCTTAGGAAGCTTTTGCAGGTGTTTTGTGGTAATTATTCTAATTTTCAGAGATAATGACTTTTGGGTTTTTATTAGCTGTAAGCCATAATCATCAACATTAACAGAAATAAACACTTGAAATAGATCCCTCTGCTTGTAATGATTCTATATAATATATGCATTTCCTTTTTGTATTGAATTACTGAAATAAATTAACTTTTTGATGATTTTCTAATTTATTGAGATGCACCTGTATACAAATATTTATTGGAAAAAATATGTATTTTTTTTTCTTCATTTTCTTATTTTTTGTAATATTTTTACTTTTTTAACTTATTTTTTACTTTTTTTACTTAGTCTTTATAAGGGACACTACGTTTCACTGCTCTGATCGCAGCTGCACTGAACTGCAATGCTTGTTAATCGCAGTACAATGCAACTGCCAGAAATACACTCAGAAGCTTCAGTGATCATGCTGCAAATCATGATCACTCAGGCTTTCCATAGTCTGGTGACCTGGAGGTTATCATCACGACCTTGGGTCAGCATGACGACGATTGGACCCTTGAGATTATATTGCTGGGGCAACGATCGTATGGAAGTGGGAGTGCAAACCCTCTCGGAATTCCCTGAGTGCTGCGATCAATATTCTGACATTTAGGAGATTAAACAGCCAGGTACGGTGCGGCAACATCCCTGGCTGTGAGAGCCAGGGCTTGGCTGTCAGGAAAGCTGAGTCCGGGCAGAGCGCCTGTACCCTCATGAAAGCTAGGACATACCGGTACGGCCTAGGTCGGGAAGCACTCGAAAAATAGGACGTACCAGTACATCCAAAATTGTAAGGGAATTAAGCTCAAAAACCTTTGTCAAAGTTATCTGGAAATCTAAAAATATTTTTTTTGCCTAAAATGCAAAGAAAATGTACAGTGATATGAAAAAGTTTGGGCACCCCTATTAATGTTAACCTTTTTTCTTTATAACAATTTGAGTTTTTGCAACAGCTATTTCAGTTTCATATATCTAATAACTGATGGACTCAGTAATATTTCTGGATTGAAATGAGGTTTATTGTACTAACAGAAAATGTGCAATCCGCATTTGACCGGTGCAAAAGTATGGGCACCCTTATCAATTTCTTGATTTAAACACTCCTAACTACTTTTTACTGACTTACTAAAGCACTAAATTGGTTTTGTAACCTCATTGAGCTTTGAACTTCATAGGCAGGTGTATCCAATCATGAGAAAAGGTTTTTAAGGTGGCCACTTGCAAGTTGTTCTCCTATTTGAATCTCCTATGAAGAGTGACATCATGACCTCCTCAAAACAACTCTCAAATGATCTGAAAAAAAAAGATTATTCAACATAGTTGTTCAGGGGAAGGATACAAAAAGTTGTCTCAGAGATTTAAACTGTCAGTTTCCACTGTGCGGAACATAGTAAGAAAATGGAAGAACATAGGTACAGTTCTTGTTAAGCCCAGAAGTGGCAGGCCAAGAAAAATATCAGAAAGGCAGAGAAGAAGAATGGTGAGAACAGTTAAGTACAATCCACAGACCACCTCCAAAGACCTGCAGCATCATCTTACTTCAGATGGTGTCAATCTGCATCGGTCAACAATACAGCGCACGTTGCACAAGGAGAAGCTGTGAGGGAGAGTGATGCGACAGAAGCCGTTTCAGCATGCACGCCACAAACAGAGTCGCCTGAGGTATGCAAAAGTACATTTGGACAAGCCACTTACATTTTGGAAGAAGGTCATGTGGACTGATGAAACAAAGATTGAGTTGTTTGGTCATACAAAAAGGCGTTATGCATGGAGGCAAAAAAACCCACGGCATTCCAAGAAAAGCACTTGCTACCTACAGTAAAATTTGGTGGAGGTTCCATCATGCTTTGGGGCTGTGTGGCCAATGCCGGCACCAGGAATCTTGTTAAAATTGAGGGTCGCATGGATTCAATTCAGTATCAGCAGATTCTTGACAATAATGTGCAAGAATCAGTGATGAAGTTGAAGTTACGCAGGGGATGGATATTTCAGCAAGACAATGATCCAAAACGCCGCTCCAAATCTACTCAGGCATTCATGCAGAGGAACAATTACAATGTTCTGGAATGGCCATCCCAGTCCCCAGACCTGAATATCATTGAACATCTGTGGGATGATTTGAAGCGTGCTGTCCATGCTCGGCGACCATCAAACTTAACTGAACTGGAATTGTTTTGTAAATAGGAATGGTCAAATATACCTTCATCCAGGATCCAGGAACTCATTAAAAGCTACAGAAAGCGACTAGAGGCTGTTATTTTTGCAAAAGGATCTACAAAATATTAATGTCACTTTTATGTTACGGTGCCCATACCTTTGCACCAGTCAAATTTTATTTAAATGCGGATTGCACATTTTCTGTTAGTACAATAAACCTCATTTCAATCCAGAAATATTATTGAGTCCATCAGTTATTAGATATATGAAACTGAAATAGCTGTTGCAAAAACCCAAATTGTTATAAAGAAAAGAGGTTAACATTAATAGGGGTGCCCAAACTTTTTCATATGACTGCATCATCTTTAGCTTTAGGCCTTTTAGGGGTTATTTCATCTTCAACTTGCTTAAGTGTTGAAAATAACAGTAATGTTAACAAGGGGTGCCCAAACATTTGCCCAAAATGTTATGCTTTATGTTGCATTCAAAGATAATGGCAAAATAAAACTCAATTAGTAGTAGTAGAGATGCTGTATTTTACAGAGAAAAATAAAAAATAAACAGTATCAAATAAAATAAAAATAAAAGCATGTAAAATCTGAGATATGGGCATAAAATAAATTCTGTACAAAACCTTGACATAGGACTTCTTTAATGATAAAAACCAGTGTTCTCTTGTTTATTTCAAAGCGATAGGTGCCCTTCAGTATTGCAGATAACAACACTACAATGGTACTCCATTTCTGCATAATATACATTGTTTGGAATATTCATGTAAAGTGTGACGTTATAAGATTGGGTCAATAGCTAACGATAAACGCAAAGGTTACAAGTTGGAAGAAGGCCATCATAACATTCACATGTTTAGAAAGCTTTAACCACTTTACAAAATAGTGATTTTCTAAATTAGTGTTTCTGTTAAATTCATGGCACAGAGCATAATTCTACAGTGCGATTTCAATGAGCTCATATCGAATTGTTAAGAGAAGGTTCTCGGAAATGTGGCCCTAGTTAGACAAGAACAATACACATGAAAAGAAAATGCAAACAAGAGGTGGTCTTCACTGAAAGTTGCACATATTCATGCTGCCTACTTTCAGAAAGCAACTTCAATTTTCTTGTTTTTTACTCTGATAAAAGTAACTGTAGCAAGAAGAAAATTAGCATGATCCACAAAAGCTATAATAGAGCAGGTGCTTAGCCAATTTCTGGATCCTTTTTAACATGGATTTAAATTACTTTCCATTTCACACATAGCAGGACTTTTTCAATTGATGATATTCATCCCTGAACCTTTTTTATAGCTACAAATTTATGGGTATGAGACAATAGAAAGACAAAAACATTCCAAGTAAAAGAGATCGAAATTACTGTTGAGCGAGTAGTTGACTATTCGTACTCGCTATGCTGTTAGCGAGTACTGTCCGCTACTCGTGTGGCGCCCCTGACCCAGTCAGGCACCACTGAGTACGGCACACATGCTGGGACGGTACTTCCAGGTAATCCTAAGGGCCAGAATGAGGTGTGTACGCACAGACACATAGCAACCAGGTCTCCCACACTATTATATGGGACCCTTGGGCAGTCTCCAGAGGGTTCTAGCCTTCAATTCTTGTCAAGGGGTGTAGTGGAGGGGCTGGGAGCTAAAGTGCAGAGGTTGTCAGGAAAAGAGTGGAGCGAGCCAGTCCGGCAGTGGTGAGTGGCGGTCGCTAGAAAATACGCGCGCGGCCACTAGTCAGACCCTGTGCAGTGTAGTGACAGTTGGCGGGGGAGAATGGTCACCGAGAGTCCGAGGAAAGAGGTGCTCCTGGTGACTAGGCATGTACGGGGAACAGGTCCCTAGAGCAGACTCCAATTTAATGACATGCTAAACCTGCCGGTGAGGGTAGCTACAGGTACCTCAGCAACCACACAGAGTCCGAGCCTCAGCAGCAACGCAGGGACACATAAGGAGACAGAGCTTGAAGCTATCTCACCTGGTTCACACTGCCGGCAAATGGGCCAAACACAGGGGAGAAAAGGCAGTTGCGACTCCCTGGATGGATCCATTAGATGCGCCATATCTGGCACTTACCCAGCTTGTCCAACTGCCCTGGTGCATTGGCAAACTGGGTAATAAGGGGTTAATGTCACCTGAATTTTACCAGGTGACATTAGGCCCTGAATTAATAAAGTTCAGCTTCGCTTGAAACAGGACTTTATTAATTCACTTGTAGTAAAGTAAAATATCACACACTCAAAACACCTTTATTCAAAATGAAACACAGACAACAAACTTTTATTGTAAATAAAATCAGACAAACCCTCATTGACTATTTTATTAAATCCCGAAAATCCTTCCAAAGTAGTCCAATATGAGGTCCCACGCACTCATCACCTCAGCTACCATGCTGGTAGTGAGGGTTAATCCTCTCTCTACCGCCGCTAACAACAGAATGACTGGGTTACTAGAGTTCATACGGCGGGGGTTAGGCAGGTCTGACAGTGTGTCGGGCAGCGATGATGTCATCGCCGCCCAACACAATTTACCATTGGCAGGGAGACGCCGAGCCACAGAATGACAGCTCTGACATCATCGCTCCAATAACAGCGGGCTTCAGAGCTGTCATTCTGTGCTGGTTCTCGCTCTGAGCAGCAGCTTCATGTCCCCGTTCAGTACGAGGATTAGATACAGCAGAGACGGCGTTGGACCTCGGTTGTGGATTTATGTCATATCTGGGTATGTTTGGGGTTAATAAATGGGTTAAAGTGGGTGTCTATGTGTTTATTTTTCAATAAAGGATTTCTGTGTGTGTGTTATTAACTATTTAATTACAGGATTGGTAGTATGGAGGTCTTATCGAAACCTAAATATTACCAATCCAGGGTTTAATTACAGGTGCCAATTATCACCTGTCATTAACCCCTTCAATTACCCCAATTGCCACCGCACCAGGGCAATTGGGATGAGCCGGGATAAACGCCAAATATGGCGCATCTAAAGGATGCGCCAAATCTGGGGCGGCTGCCCGTCCCTATTCTTACCCTGGGGGGGGGCAATAACTATGTTCTCCCCCAGGGGGAGAATACCAACCCCCAGCTGTCTGTTTTATCTTGGCTGATTATGAAAATTCGGGGAACCGCAGGCCGTTTTTTTAAAATCATTTATTTATTTATTGTACTGCACGATATAGACCCGCCCACCGGCAGCTGTGATTGGTTGCAGTGAAACAGCTGTCAATCAGTGTGGGGGCGTGTCTGACTGCAACCAATCATAGGCGGCAGTGGGCGGGGGAAGCAGTGACTACGAGATGGAATAATGAGCGGCCAGCATTTTCAAAAGCAGGAAAAGCTGCTGGAGCAGTGTGACAGCTGTGCAGCACCGTGCTGGTGATCGGTGAGTATGAGAGAGGGAGTGACCGACTGACAGAGAGAGAAAGTGAGCAGAGAGAGAGAGACAGACCAACAGAGAGAGAAAGACTAACAGATAGAGAGAGAGAACGACAGAGAGAAAGAGAGAGACTGACATACCGACAGACAGAGAGAGACCGACAGAGAGAGAGAGAGACTTCACCAACGGCTTTCCCATCCGATGCTTCCCTCCCCACTGCCTCGGGCTTCCCTCCCCGCTGCCCGGTTCTTCGCTCCCCCGCCGCCTCCCCACCCAATCCTAAGTTAGGACCGGGCGAGGAGCACAGCACAAGGGAGCAGGGAACGAAGGGTTGGGCAGCGGGGAGGGAGGCACCAGGCAGGGCAACGAAGGACCGGGGCGGGGATCGTGCATCAGCTGATTGCTTTAAAAAGCCGGCGGCTTTTCACCGCCCGGCTTTTAAACAATCATGCATCCATTTCAGCCTTTTATTCAGCCCCCAGACCACTTTGTAGGGTCCAGCAGACAATTACTCACATTTCCCATTGACGTGCATTAGACTCGCTACTCGTAACGAGTACCTGAGTATTAGGACCTACTAATTAAGAATATAGCGAGTCCGAGTATTTCACTACTCGCTCATCCCTAGTGGGGATCTCTGGGGCTCTGTGTAATTCCAAATCACTTTATAGGGGTTAAGGGTTTGCAGAGTCCTCAGGGTCCTGCTTTGTGAGCGGCTTCCTCTAGCCTCCCTTTACGCCCCCGTCGATTGTGCGTCATGGGCAAATCGCTGCCCGTGGCACACAACATCGCTTACACTCGTCACACGGACTTACCTTCCCTGTGACGTCGCTCTGGCCAGCGAACCGCCTCCTTTCTAAGGGGGCAGTTTGTGCAGCATCACAGCGACGTCACATGGCAGCTGTCCAATAGAAGCGGAGGGGCGGAGATGAGCGGGCGGAATATCCCAACCACCTCCTTCCTTCCTCATTGCCGGTGGACGCAGGTAAGGAGATGTTCGTCATTCCTGCGGTGTCACACATAGCGATGTGTGATGCCGCAGGAACGACGAACAACCAGCGGCATGCACCACCAACGATATTATGAAAAGGAGTGACGTGTCAACGATCAATGATTTTTGACGTCTTTGCGATCGTTGATCGACGCTCCTAGGTGTCACACGCTGCGATGTCACTAACGACGCCGGATGTGCGTCACTACCGACGTGACCCAGACGATATATCGTTAGCGATGTCTCAGCGTGTAAAGCACCCTTTACTCCAGCCATTCTCACTGAGTGAGAGCTATTTTGCAGAGAAGAATGGGCAAACATTTCAGCCTCTACATGTGCAAAGATGGTAGAGCCTCACTCTAAAAGACACACAGCAGTAATTGCAGGCAAAGATGGTCCTACAAAGCATTGACTCATGGAGGCTGAATACAAATGCAAGTCACAATTTTCAGTTTTATATTTTTAACATACTAGGTCCTTTGTGTTTGTACATCAGATAAAATCCCCCCCAAAAAAACCATATGTTTTTATGTGTAACATGAAAAAAATTGGAAAAGTGGTATGAAAACTTTATCAACACACTGTATATTTCCAATACAGGTGCAAAAATGTCACAACCAGAGTATACTACGCTGAGCGTGCGAGGTGCTGAACTGAAGTAAAGTGCTGAATTTAAGATAAGTGCATAGTTTCAACACAATTACATAGTGGTGATAACTGTAATTGTTGAATTTCATTAGTGAATTGTGTGTCTGTTTGTGATTCTGAGAAAAGGGAAAAAAAAAAAAAAGTTAGTCTTGGGATTTAATTAGTAGGATTAGTCACACCTGTTTCTAGAAGCTTCTAGCAGCTTCTGGTAGTCATTGTACATCTATATAAACCAGCCAGTGCAAGCGAGGTGCTGAGCGTGCGAGGTGCTGAACTGAAGTAAAGTGCTGAATTTAAGATAAGTGCATAGTTTCAACACAATTACATAGTGGTGATAACTGTAATTGTTGAATTTCATTAGGGAATTGTGTGTCTGTTTGTGATTCTGTGAAAAGGAAAAAAAAAAAAAAAGTTAGTCTTGTGATTTAATTAGTAGGATTAGTCACACCTGTTTCTAGAAGCTTCTAGCAGCTTCTGGTAGTCATTGTACATCTATATAAACCAGCCAGTGCAAGCGAGGTGCTGAGCGTGCGAGGTGCTGAACTGAAGTAAAGTGCTGAATTTAAGATAAGTGCATAGTTTCAACGCAATTACATAGTGGTGATAACTGTAATTGTTGAATTTCATTAGGGAATTGTGTGTCTGTTTGTGATTCTGTGAAAAGGAAAAAAAAAAAAAAAAAGTTAGTCTTGTGATTTAATTAGTAGGATTAGTCACACCTGTTTCTAGAAGCTTCTAGCAGCTTCTGGTAGTCATTGTACATCTATATAAACCAGCCAGTGCAAGCGAGGTGCTGAGCGTGCGAGGTGCTGAACTGAAGTAAAGTGCTGAATTTAAGATAAGTGCATAGTTTCAACACAATTACATAGTGGTGATAACTGTAATTGTTGAATTTCATTAGGGAATTGTGTGTCTGTTTGTGATTCTGTGAAAAGGAACAAAAAAAAAAAGTTAGTCTTGTGATTTAATTAGAAGGATTAGTCACACCTGTTTCTAGAAGCTTCTAGCAGCTTCTGGTAGTCATTGTACATCTATATAAACCAGCCAGTGCAAGCGAGGTGCTGAGCGTGCGAGGTGCTGAACTGAAGTAAAGTGCTGAATTTAAGATAAGTGCATAGTTTCAACACAATTACATAGTGGTGATAACTGTTATTGTTGAATTTCATTAGGTAATTGTGTGTCTGTTTGTGATTCTGTTTAAAGGGAAAAAAAAAAAAAAGTTAGTCTTGTGGTTTAATTAGTAGGATTAGTCACACCTGTTTCTAGAAGCTTCTAGCAGCTTCTGGTAGTCATTGTACATCTATATAAACCAGCCAGTGCAAGCAAGGTGCTGAACTGAAGTAAAGTGCTGAATTTAAGATAAGTGCATAGTTTCAACACAATTACATAGTGGTGATAACTGTAATTGTTGAATTTCATTAGGGAATTGTGTGTCTGTTTGTGATTCTGTGAAAAGGAAAAAAAAAAAAAGTTAGTCTTGTGATTTAATTAGTAGGATTAGTCACACCTGTTTCTAGAAGCTTCTAGCAGCTTCTGGTAGTCATTGTACATCTATATATAAACCAGCCAGTGCAAGCGAGGTGCTGAGCGTGCGAGGTGCTGAACTGAAGTAAAGTGCTGAATTTAAGATAAGTGCATAGTTTCAACACAATTACATAGTGGTGATAACTGTAATTGTTGAATTTCATTAGGGAATTGTGTGTCTGTTTGTGATTCTGTGAAAAGGAAAAAAAAAAAAAAGTTAGTCTTGTGATTTAATTAGTAGGATTAGTCACACCTGTTTCTAGAAGCTTCTAGCAGCTTCTGGTAGTCATTGTACATCTATATAAACCAGCCAGTGCAAGCGAGGTGCTGAGCGTGCGAGGTGCTGAACTAAAGTAAAGTGCTGAATTTAAGATAAGTGCATAGTTTCAACACAATTACATAGTTTGACACAAGAACATAGTTTGAATTTATCCTTATACGTTTCCATTGGTTTTTTTTTCTCTTTGTTTTACTACTTTAACGTTTATCCCCATTTAATAGGTGCTCCATGGACAATGCTACCAGGTGTGTATCTTGTCAGATGTATGCATGCCTTGAGCAGTCGTTCGAGGGTGACTATGTCTGCACTCGATGGAAGCATGTTGCGTATTTGGAAGCCAAGTTAACTGATCTAAATAAGCAGCTTGCAACACTAAGGGGCATTGCAAACCTGGAGAGGAGTTTAGAGCTCATTGAGCTTTCTCTGGCTGGGGCCAGTGATATGGAGGAGGGTGGAGGTGGGGAAGATCAGGACCCAGAGGTAGGTAGCTGGGTAACAGTTAGAAGAAGAGGTAGGGGGAAAAGTGTCAGGGAGCCTATTCCAGACCTGGCACAACCTAGTAAATATGCCTGTTTGGCTGATATTAGGAATGAAGGGCCTGGACTAGGGTCACTACAGCAGGATGTTGCTCCTAGCAACCAGGAAAACAACTGCTGTAGGACGGAGGGAAATAGGAGTGCAGCAAAGCCCAGACAGATGTTGGTGGTAGGGTACGCTATAATTAGGCGGACAGACAGGGTCCTCTGTCGCCGAGACCGTGAATGCCGAACAGTGTGTTGTCTGCCGGGTGCTCGGGTTCAGCATATTGCGGATCGGATAGACAGATTGCTGGGTGGGGCTGGGGAAAACCCAGCGGTCATGGTGCACATTGGTACTAATGACAAAGTTAGAGGCAGGTGGAAGGTCCTTAAAAATGATTACAGGGAACTAGGAGAGAAGCTGAAGTCCAGGACCTCCAAGGTGGTGTTTTCAGAAATACTACCGGTGCCACGAGCGTCACTAGAAAGACAGCGGGAGCTTAGGGAGATAAATATGTTTCTTAGAAATTGGTGCAGGAAGGAAGGGTTCGGGTTCATGGAGAACTGGGCCGACTTCTCCACCTCAATGGGGAAGGTGCAGCTGTGCTGGGGGAGAAAATGGTCAGACGGATGGAGGAGCTTTTAAACTAGGATCGGGGGGAGGGAGGGTAGTGGAGCAAATAAGGGGAGACATAGAGCAGATAGAGACAGTGAGACGGTAGGGGTCAATGAAGGATTAGGGGGGATGGGACATACAAGGAATGTAGGGGGGCTAGGAGTAATAAAGGTGTTAATAGGATTAAATGTCTACTGGCAAATGCAAGAAGTCTTGCAAACAAAACGAATGAATTGGAGATTCTTATGTCAACCATGGATTATGATGTGGTGGGCATTACGGAAACCTGGCTGGATGAAAGCCATGACTGGGTGACAAACATACAGGGTTATAGTACATTTAGGAAGGACAGGAAAGGCCAAAAAGGTGGTGGGGTGTGTATATTTATTAAATCTAACCTAAAACCTGTGTTGTATGATGACATTGAGGGGAACAGCAACAATGTAGAGTCAGTATGGGTAAATGTACATGGGGAGGGGAATAATGGAAAAATGCTAATTGGAGTTTGCTATAAGCCTCCTAACATACCTCAACAAATAAAGGGTGAAATGCTGGAACAAATTGAAAAGGCAGCTAATAATAATAATCGGGTTCTTATTATGGGGGATTTCAACTATCCAGACATACAGTGGGACATAGAATCTTCTGGTTCTGCTAAAAGCTGTAAGTTCTTATCTACTATTCAAGACAATTTCTTCTCTCAGATGGTAGGTGAACCGACAAGGGGAGATAATTTGCTAGATCTGGTCCTGTCAAATAGACCGGATACAATTTCAGATCTACAGGTCCGGGAGCACTTGGGCACCAGCGATCATAATATGGTAAGCTTCAACATAATATTCAATAGAACATTTCAAAGGGGGAATGCTAAAACCTGGAATTTTAGGAAAGCTGATTTCAACAAATTAAGGGAAGAGCTTAAATGTGTAGATTGGGACAAAGTCATAATAACTGGGGATACCGAACATAAATGGGGTAAGTTTAAGGATATACTGCTAGAGTCCTGTAAAAAACGTATACCCTCTGGTAATAAAATGTCCAGGAATAAAAAGAAACCACTATGGATAAATAAGACTGTACAAAGTATAATAAAACAAAAACAAAGGGCATTTAAAATCTTAAAGGCTGAGAATACAGATATAGCATTTCAGAAGTATAAAGATATCAATAGGAAATGTAAAAAAGAAATCAAACAAGCAAAATTAGCTACTGAAACAAAAATCGCCAATGACATTAAAATAAATCCCAAAATCTTTTATAAATACATTAATGCCAAAAGGAAAACAAAGGATAGTATCGGCCCCTTAAAATATAATAACAAGTTAGTTATAGAGGACAAACAAAAGACTGAGATATTAAATAGGCATTTCTCATCTGTATTCACCAAGGAACTGACTGTACCAGGGATCATTCAACAAGTGAAAAATCAAAGTTCACCACCGGATATAATTAATTTAACACAAGATGAAGTACGCCTACGTCTGAGTAAATTAAACATTGACAAATCCCCAGGGCCAGATGGCATTCATCCACGAATATTGAGGGAATTGAGCTCCGTAATCCACAGACCGCTGTATCTCATCTTTTTAGACTCACTTGTAACAGGGTTGGTGCCTCAGGATTGGAGGATTGCTGATGTGGTACCGATATTTAAGAAAGGTAAGAGGGTAGATCCAGGCAACTACCGTCCAGTAAGCCTGACATCAGTAGTATGCAAAGTTTTTGAGGGCATTTTAAGGGATGACATGCAAAAATATATTGCAGAAAATAATATGATAACTGACAAACAGCATGGATTCATGAAAGATAAGTCGTGTCTAACAAACCTTTTGGGGTTCTATGAGGGGGTAAGTTCAAACCTGGATATTGGTAATGCAGCTGATGTGATTTATTTGGACTTTGCAAAGGCATTTGATACTGTACCACATAATAGCCTTATACTAAAGCTCCAGAAGCAAGGACTAGGGGACACAATATGCAACTGGGTAAGGAATTGGCTAAAAGATAGGAAACAAAGAGTAGTCATAAATGGTACATTCTCTAAATGGGCTATAGTCAGCAGTGGGGTGCCACAGGGATCTGTGCTTGGACCGATTCTTTTTAATCTCTTTATTAATGACCTTGTGGATGGGATTGATAGTACACTGTCAGTCTTTGCCGATGACACCAAACTATGTAGGATATTAAAAACTGACCTGGATAGTACAATATTACAAAAAGATCTGGATAAGATGTCAGAATGGGCAGATACTTGGCAAATGAGATTTAATGTTGATAAATGTAAAGTAATGCACCTAGGACGGAGTAATACTATAACTGCGTATACATTAAATGGAAGTAAACTCGGGACTACAGAACAGGAGAAGGACTTGGGTATTCTCATTATAAATAAGCTGAGCAGCAGCACTCAATGTCAAGCAGCAGCTGCTAAAGCAAACAAGATTTTAGGGTGTATAAAAAGAGGGATTAGATCCCGTGATCCCAACGTATTGTTACCCCTCTATAAATCACTTGTAAGGCTACATCTGGAATACGGGATCCAGTTTTGGGCTCCACATTTTAAAAAGGACATTCAGAAGTTAGAGTCAGTTAAAAGGCGGGCAACTAGACTATTACAAGGAATGGAAGGCCTCCCATATGATGGCAGGTTGAAAAAGTTAGATATGTTTAGCTTAGAAAAAAGACGTCTCAGAGGAGATCTCATTTATATGTATAAATACATGTCTGGTCAATATAAAGGACTGGCACATGACTTATTTCTTCCAAAGACAGTACTAAGGACCAGGGGGCACTCACTGCGAGTGGAAGAAAAGCGATTCCGACAGCTAAATAGGAAAGGGTTCTTTACAGTTAGAGCAGTCAGACTGTGGAATGCCCTACCACAAGAGGTAAGAAAAATCTGTGGAAAGAGAAGCGCAATAGGGTCTTACCCCGGTATGTAAGGGGTCTGCGATGAGCAATCCTACTCACCAAAGATGGTTGTAAAAGTCACAACTCCTATGCAAGCATGTAGCTCCAATCACGGCAGCGGTCCCCAATTTGGCAGACAACAGAGAACAGTAGAGAAGGGTTTCAATACCGCGCCAATGATCGGCAATCCGGGAGTGTCAGATTAATGTTTCTTTATTTCATGCACAGGTCAGGTCAACGCGTTTCAAGAGGCACCGCTCTCTTCATCAGGACAAGCTGGCTAAAAACATCAAATCTCTTTGATGCGTATAATGTGGACTGGCAATAGGTGTGAATGGGGTGGGTTCACAAACGAAAAACTACTAATAAATAAGGAATAACGTTTGGAACTCCATTCTATGTCTGAACTGGGTGCAAAAACCTAAAAAAACATCACTATATGGAGATAAGGTATGCACACCAGTGACTATGCAAGGGGAATACATGTAATAGCAGAAACTGCTGTGGGATTTGATGTTTTTAGCCAGCTTGTCCTGATGAAGAGAGCCGTGCCTCTTGAAACGCGTTGACCTGACCTGTGCATGAAATAAAGAAACATTAATCTGACACTCCCGGATTGTCGATCATTGGCGCGGTATTGAAACCCTTCTCTACTGTTCTTTGTTGTCTACCACAAGAGGTAGTAATGGCAGATACTATAACAGCTTTTAAAAAAGGGCTGGATGATTTCTTCACTACACACAACATGGTTGGTTATAAATGACTTAGTGACTAAATGTAGAACTAGTGGAGGAAGGTTGAACTAGATGGACCTAGGTCTTTTTTCAACCTAAGTAACTATGTAACTATGTAACTATGTAACAATGAAGATGTCTATCTCCTGTGAACAGAAAAGCACTGCAGAATGGAACAACACTACTTTTTATATCTTTCCAGCAGGTGGAGCTGTACTTATGCCGCACCTGAGAATGTGACTGTTTCTTTTTTCTAGCATAGATCACCTGTTAAACTGACACTTGCTATATATATATATATATATATATATATATATATATATATATTTATTTATTTATATTCAGCAGTTGAAGTCTTTTCACAAAATAGGTGTGTGACGTAGAAAACTGATCTGTATTGTAGTCCAGACTTTTTGTTTTTGTAACCAATCTTAATTATTTGTATAGTACTTAAAGGGGTATTCTTATTTAACAAATAAAATGTGTATAATGAAAATGCTGACAGTTTTATAATGAAAAATTTAGGGAGTATTTAATGACCAACTTGGGCTCCACATGATTGAAGCCTTAATAAATTTATCTAAATTCATAAGTATGGTGCCCAGCCTGACATCTGTTACAAATGGACAGATATTTACGCAGCTCGTAATTCCCTGCTATCATTCACTCAATTAGCATAAAACTAGTTGTCTGCTGGCACCACTAGGTGGAGCTTAGTTTATAGGAATTCTACCATTTAACTAAAAAAAAATCTATTTAAAAATATTTTCACTTTTTTCCCACCAGTGATGGCTGTAGAAAAGTTCTTCAGCTCCACCTGGGGGAAAGTAATGATTTCACAGCAAAGCCTCCCTCCTCACCAATCACTCAATCAGTGGTAACTTCCCTTTCTTTTTCACATTTTTTATGCTCAATATCACCTTACAAGTAATGTTTGTCATGCAGGATTTACTGGTAAAAAATGAAACATTGAAGTCTCAGTAGGTTATAGTGGTAATTAACAAAAGCTTGCTTACCCCTGGTCAAATTAATGCCATGGTGAACAGTTAAGTAAGTTAAAGATGAAATGATCTCTTAAAGGCATAAAGTTAAAGATGATACACTTCCATGGTATTTTAGGCAAAACTAATATTTTCATCTTTTACATTTTAAAAATCACCAAAAAAAATGGACTGATGCAAAAGTTTAGACACCCTTGGAGACTTGTGTGCTCAGATAACCTTGACCAAGGTTTCAAGCCTTAATTAGCCTGTTAGTGTTTTGGCTTGTTCACTATCACCGTTAGGAAATGCCAGGTGATGCAATTTTCACAGCTTATAAAAACCCAGCATCCTCTAACCTTGTGTTAAAAACAGCAGCAATGAGTTATTTTTTAACAGCTGCCTAACACTCTGAAAATGAAAATGGAAAGTGTTTTCAAGTTGCCCTTTCATCTGTTTGAAATGTAATTAAGAAATGGCAGTTAAAAGGAACAGTGGGGTTCAAGGTAAGTTCTGGAGGACCAATCAAAATTTCTTTGATAGCTGATGGTAGGATTGCTAGAGAGGCAAATCAGAATACTGGCTTCACTGCAAAGGACCTTCAGGAAGATTTAACAGACTCTGGAGTTGTGGTAGATTGTTCTACTGTTCAGAGGCACCAGCACAAATATAGCCTTCATGGAAGAGTCATCTAAAGAAAACCTCTCTTGTGTCCTCACTATAAAATTCAAATAAGGAATAACGTTTGATACTCCATTCTATGTCTGAACTGGGTGCAAAAACCTAAAAAAAAATCACTATATGGAGATAAGGTATGCACATCAGTGACTATGCAAGGGGAATACATGTAATAGCAGAAACCAGAAACTGCTGTGTGAATACTGACATGAAAAATTCAATAGCTATATGCAAGAATGAAATGTGAAAAATGGAACCTGCATTACTGCCATGAATATATGAATAAAGAGAAATTTAGCTACTGAATTGATCAATGCAATAGAGCCCCAACACTACGCCAAAGTATTTCTCTACGTTGGGGTCCCTAGCTTGTGTGTGTCCTCTCATGCGGTTAAAAAACTTACCGTGTATGGGAAGCTGAGACCCAGGCTATATATGCGTATAATGTGGACTGGCAATAGGTGTGAGTGGGGTGGGTTCACAAACGAAAAACTACTAACAAATAAGGAATAACGTTTGGAACTCCATTCATACCCTTTGGCGTAGTGTTGGGGCTCTATTGCATTGATCAATTCAGTAGCTAAATTTCTCTTGATTCATATGTTCATGGCAGTAATGCAGGTTCCATTTTTCACATTTCATTCTTACATATAGCTATTGAATTTTTCATGTCAGTATTCACACAGCAGTTTCTGCTATTCCATGTAATCCCCTTACATAGTCACTGGTGTGCATACCTTATCTCCCTATAGTGATGTTTTTTTAAGGTTTTTGCACCTAGTTCAGACATAGAATGGAGTTCCAAACGTTATTCCTTATTTGTTAGTAGTTTTTCGTTTGTGAACCCACCCCACTCACACCTATTGCCAGTCCACATTATACGCATATATAGCCTGGGTCTCAACTTCCCATACACGGTAAGTTTTTTAACCGCATGAGAGGACACACACAAGCTAGGGACCCCAACGTAGAGAAATACTTTGGCGTAGTGTTGGGGCTCTATTGCATTGATCAATTCAGTAGCTAAATTTCTCTTGATTCATATGTTCATGGCAGTAATGCAGGTTCCATTTTTCACATTTCATTCTTACATATAGCTATTGAATTTTTCATGTCAGTATTCACACAGCAGTTTCTGCTATTACATGTATTCCCCTTGCATAGTCACTGGTGTGCATACCTTATCTCCATATACTCACTATAAAATTCAGCATCAGAAGTATACAAAAGAAATCTAAAAAATCCTGATGCATTTTGGAAACAAGACCTGTGCATTGATGAGTAGTGATGGGCGGACTCGGACTGTAGAAGTCTGGACCTGCGGTGGAGTCAATGGTACCTGAGTGGATCCATGCCCGGAATTCTCAGGCAATTCCTGGTATTGACCAGGATCCGGCACTCGGGTAATACAAAAATATAAAGGAAAAATAAAGTAAAAAATAATAAGGCAAGCGAGCTGTACTTACTGAGTCACCGGTGCAGCTGTAACTGCAACCACAGCCGCTCATTAAGTTTATTGCATATGCACTGCTTTTCCTGCCCACCAGTCTCTGTGATTGGTTGCAGTCAGACGCGCCCCCAGCCTGTGTGACAGTGTGTCTGATGACTTCCAATCACAGACCCTGTCTGAGGGTCACTACCATACGGTAAAAATAAATTAATTAAAAAAAAAATTGACTTAGTGTCCCGACATATTATGATATCTACCACAGATGAAGCATACAGCTACAGGCTGCAGCCCCAAGCCATATGCTTATCTTGGCTGTGTACTAAAATAAAAGGAACTGCGACCTAGTCATCATTTGGGACAGAAGTAATGCTCATTTTAATCTGTCCAAAGCATGAGGCCCCCTGACACCCCTTTTTGATAATCCTGACTTCTGCCGGCTGTTGGTGTGGACAGGTTTATGATCTGGTCTTCATCCCAGAGGCCTAGGATTGGTGATACCCTGCTGGGAGCGCCTTCTCTGCCAACCTTACAGCATTTCCGAGCTGCCTTCCCTGATCAACAAATCCAGTGGTTTATGTATTTGCAGTTGCAATCGTTCATCTCCTCTGCTCGCTCAGCCTCTGACCTGGCCAGGGTCTGTACCAACTTTGAATCCCTTTTGATCCAACTAGAATTTCCATCCCACGTAATTTCCCAGATTTACTCCATTTTGATTGACCCAATCGATTCGGATTCAGTCTGGTATCTGAAATCCTGGGAGGAAGATCTGGGGAGTGCTTCCTCTGACGTGGATTGGGCAAAAGCTTATATGTGTGTACATAGGCTTCCCTTGCCTTGTAAAGTGCAGGAAAAAAACTTTAAGATAATTTCCCATTGGTATAGGTGTCCGAAGGAGCTACACAAAATCTTCCCGACCGTCCCTGACACTTGTTGGAAATTTAATGCTGCTGAGGGATCCATGCTACATATCTGGTGGTCCTGCCCGATAATTCAGGAATTGTGGCGTAAAGTTTTCCAAATTCATAACCACATAACGGGGCGGACAATCACATGATTTCCGCAGATCGGTCTCTTGTCCATGATCCCCGGAGCTTTCAAAGAGATCAAGCAAGGTCTTCTCCATCATTTTGTTGCCGCGACCAGAGCAATCATCCCGAGAAAGTGGAAGTCGGGTGTAAGCCCGACGATTCTGAAGTGGTTGCGGAAATGGATCACAGTTGCAGGATGGAGAAACTATCCTCCCACTCTGAGCTCCAGCTGAGCAAGTTTTTCAGCTCTTGGACGCCGTGGCTTCTATTTAGAGAATCCGCTGATTTCGAGGTAATCCTTTCCTCTTAGGAACCAATTGCTTAATTTTTGCTCGGTTTATGCTGAGAGGTGGAGTTTAGACCTCCTTAAACCGGTTGCATTTCAAGGGAGACCCCAAGTCCCTCCTTCCCCTCCCCCCCTTCTGCCCCCCCTTCTGTCCCCCTCCAACTCTTCTCTTTCTTTTTCTGTCTTTCCTCTCATTTGAACTCTTCTTTGCTTCATCTTAACATTCTTTTCTCTTTCCAGCTTTTTTATGAATCTAAATTTAGTGCTTCAGAAATCTACGTTCTTATTTTCATTGACTCATTACCAAAGTCCGCATGGAGAATTGTGTTTACTTGATGTAATACTTATTATATGTTCTGAGGATTTCGATAGCGTAGGGCAATGACAATCAGAGACGAGTTCCGGGTACAAGATGTTTTATAGTATGTCACCACGGTAGAAACAGAACAAACACAACAATACAATAACACATACAATACTTTCCGGAATAGACGCGCAGGGGATTCCCGGGACCACGCACCGGACTCCCCCAGGGAGACCACCGGAGCGAACCCCTATACAGGGACTGTCCGGCAATCTACCCCGGAAGGCCTAAATGCGCAGCGGTCGGGATAAGGAGCAAGCGGTAAAGTCAATGAGTGTCCGTACGGAAATGTTTGTCCAAAATGGTTACGAACCACAAAGAGAACCAGGCGGAGTGCTGACCGAAGATGGTAAACGGAATCCGGGCACAGCCTTGAGAGCCGGGTACAGTCCAGAATCAATCGGTAGGTAGTCTTTTAGGGGAATCCAGAGGCAATCCGGAATAAGCAGCAAACACAGCAGGAGCACACAGCAGGCAGTATACTCAGGCACTGGACTGGGCTGGGAGGCGGCCTTTTAAGCCGCTGGACAGGAAGTAGGGCAACAGAACGGTAACCTCCATGTTAACCGAGGGCAAGGGCAGTCAAAAGAGAACTGGAAAACCTGGAAACCTGACACTTGATCTCTTATTGCGATTGTCTTTATTTCCTCAATATGTGAAAGTATTCATGCACAACTGAAAATATGCCACTATGTTACATAATTACTTATACTTGATTTTGTATGATATTTTCTCTTTTTCAATAAACATTTTTGAAAAAAAAAAATAAAAGGAACTGCATGCAGCATTTTTTTTTTTAATTAAGCTAAATCATTAAAAAATAAACAGGACGTGGTCCCCTCCAATTATGATATCCAGCATGATAAAGCTGAAAAGCTTACGGATAGTATTCTCAGCCTGGAGAGACCCATGCTTATTGGGTCCCCCAAGCCTAAAATTAGCAGCCTGCAACCGCCCAAGATTGCCTCATTCATTAGATGCGACAATCCTAGCTTACCTGCAGTCACAGGAGGAGGGACATGGGAACCTCCAGCTGTGCCTGCAACTTACCTAGTCACATCACCGCTCATCGCGGCTCAGTCTCTGCCTAAAGTCCACAGTGGGCGGTCATGTACCTTGATAATGCGCTGTGCCTTCAGTAATGTAGCAAAGCTGGAATCATCTTGGGACCTTGTGGAAATTACGTTGGACCTGCAGGGCTGTTTTAGGCTTAATAAACTGGTGAAAGAAGATGCTTTTTTGTGTTTTATTGCAAATAAAGGATTTTTTTGTTTTTTGTGTTTATTTACTTGTACTCTTGTTTTATAAATTATTCATTGAAATAATAATAATAAAAAAGCTGCACATGGTTCCTCTTATTTTGATACACTGCAACAATAATCGCACAGTTGGGGGCTGCAGCCTGTAGAGTATTATTTATTTGTGCTGGGTATCATAATTTCAGGGGAACCTACGACAAATATTTTATTTAGTTTTATACCATGATAGACACACACAGCGTCCATGATTGGAACTAGTCAGCTGACACGATGAAACTTAGGGTGAGGGCGCAGCTGACTGCAAATAATCACAGACACATGTGGGTAGGGAAAGCAGTGTATATGTAATGAAGGTAATGAGTGGCCCTGAAAGGGAATGAGCTTACTGGAAGAAGTTACAGCTGTATCGGAGCCTCGGAAAGTTTAGCCCACTTGCTCCTATACCCATATCCCTTCTACCACCATTTTTAATTGACGTATTCTTGTCCCCATAGACTTATATGGTGATCAACATCTGGGCAGGTATCCAGGACCAATCCTGGGCCAGAACCGGCGTTTTTCTTTAACCCAGTTAGACCCACCGATCCCGGTTTTCTGATGAGGTTAAAATAGAACTCTTTGGCCACAATGATCAAAGGTATGTGTGGAGAAAAAAGGGCATAGAATTTAAGGAAAAGAACACATGGCCAATCATTAATCATGGAGGTTGATCAATCATTCTTTTGGATTGTGTTGTAGCCAATGGCACAGGGAACATTTCACGAGTAGAAAAAAGAGTGGATTCATTGAAATTTCAACAAATTTTTGATGCAAACATAACACCATCTGTAAAAAAGCGGAAGTTAAAAAGAGTATGGCTTCTTCAAACAGATAATGATCTTAAGCATACGTCAAAATCCATAATAGTCAACCTCAAAAGACGCAAGTTGAAGGTTTTACAATGGCCCTCACAGTCCCTGATCTGAACATCACTGAAAATCTGTGGCTAGACCTAAAAAAGCAGTGCATGCAAGATGGTCCATGGTTCACACAACTGAAAGACTTTTCCAAAAAAGAATTATGGAAATCCCTCAAACAAGATTTGAAAGAACCTTGGCTATCTACAAAAAGCATTGTTTTTTTGCCTTAAATACAAAGGTATTGTGCCATCTATGCCTTTTAGAAATCAGTTCATCTTCAACTTGCTTAACTGTTCACAATAACAGTAATTTTGACCAGGGGTGCCCAAACTTTGGCATGCCACTGTTGTTATGGAATATGACCCTAGCCCTACACTAAATTTTGAGAATGCATGTGCACAGAGCTAACAGTTTCCTTAAATTAATAACTGGTACAGGTGTAGCTCAATAAATTCAAATATCAATCATCATAAAGTTAATTTATTTCAGTAATTCAATACAAAAAGGGAAACGCATATATTATATAGTCATTACAGAGTGATTTATTTCCAGTGTTTATTTCTGTTAATATTTATGATTATGGCTTATAGCCAATGAAAACCCAAAAGTCATTATCTAAGAAAATTAGAATAATTCCCACCTACACAGGTTACTGAGTTACTGAAATAAATTAACTCCAATCTCCAGACCTGAACCCCATTAAAAACCTCTGGAAAGTAATCAAGAGGAAGATGGATAGTCACAAGCCATCAAAGAAAGAAGAGCTGCTTACATTTTTGTGCCAGGAGTGGTATAAGGTCACCCAAAAGCAGTGTGAAAGACTGGTGGAAAGCATGCTTATTCCACAAAATATTGATTGCTGAACCCTTCCTGAGTTAAAACATTAGTATTGTTGTTTCTAAATGCTTATCAACTTGTTTTCTTTGCATTATTTGAGGTGTCTGAAAGCAATGCATTTTTTTGTTATTTTGACCATTTCTCATTTTCAGAAAATAAATACAAAATGTTTTGCTTGGAAATTCGGAGACATGTTGTCAGTAGTTTATAGAATAAAAGACCAATTTACATTTTACTCAAAGAGCTGTATTTATATATATATATATATATATATATATATATATATATGTGTGTGTGTCCCCCATACTGCATTAAAAAAAATCACACTCACCTACTCCAGGGTCCTGATTGCTGCAGCGCTGTAATCGCACACACAAGACATCAGAGTACTGCTCTAATGTCCTGCGCATGTGCTCATCATCGTCTTCAGCAGCAGTGCAGGGAGATCATGTCTCCCGGCACTACTGCAGAAGTTAGCTATATCGGCGTTCTGTGCATGCCGATATAGTTAATGGTAGCGTAGCTCCGGGTAGGCCCCCTCTGAGCACGAGGTCCAGGGTGACCGTACACCCTGCCCCCGGTAGCTGCGCTACTGAAATTATAAGAGCAGCGCAGCTCTTCTCTCACTGAGCCTGGCCCGGTCATGGGGGCAACCTCTGCAATCGCGGTCGTTACACCGCTGGTTATTATCACTGTATCAATGTCTACAAAGACCAATGCTGGAGTATTAATGCTAAGGTATAAAGATTTAATTATTTTTCTGAAACTATTGGAGGAATAAAGTTGAACATTGGTCAATCCCTTCAAGATGTGTCAGATTTAGTGTTTTTCTTTGGAGCGCCATTCTGTGCAATGTTCTTCTGCTATCTAGAATAGATGACCAGTAGCAAAGACACATCTTCTCAAGTCTTTCTGGTTGATTTACCTAGTTCAAACCTCTTGGCTGGCTCAATGATACTTGCGTCTGAAATGTTTTTCAATGTTGCTTTCAGTCATAGGCACCCAGACTGGCAATTTACACAGCAGCCCCAAAATACTATATAACCCAATATAGTGTTATATAAATATTAACCCTAAATATACTAGATACTATTGCGATATGCTACATACTCTGATACATGCTGTATGTAACAGTTATAACGAGAAAAAAGGCATCACTTAATCCAAGAAAAGTAAGTCAAACTTAATCAAATTGGATGGCAGCACTCACACCTTACAACACTACCATCAATCTCTTGCTTCTTGCTAACCAACCAAATGTATTTTAGCAGAAAGATGGACGTCAAATGAAGGGAACATGATTGCATGATCAGACTACACAGATTTTTTTTGCAGTCTGTTACCATGGATAATAAGAATTCATTTACTAGCTTAGACTATTTTCATTAAATAGTGGGGTAGATAGGAGGGGAATAGTAATTGCTAATGACACAGCAATGTAACCTCATGGAGTACAGCAGCTATACCTATGGAATTTTTTGTGAGCAAGGAACAATGATTAACACGTTCTAAAAATTGGAAAAAATGTTGATCCTATTAATTTAATACATTAAATGCCTGAGAAATTGTAAATGCTCCCTCATATAAAGGAAAGGTTTCCCTTTTTGTCTTTACTGTTTTCTCCAATTGTTAACATGTAAACTGAAAGTTTTATAGAAGTATCTGGGGGTCTGACAAAGGTCTTTAGAGTGTCATTTAATAATGTTTGTAGAAGATAAATTGCTATTATTATTGTTTGTACAATAGGGGAACTTTATTTAATTCGACATATTGTACGGTATGTAAATAAATACAATGCAATATTGTGTGTGTGTGTATATATATATATATATATATATATATATATATACAGCTCTGGCAAAAATCAAGAGACCACTGCAAAATTGTCAGTTTTTCTAATTTTTCTCTTTCTAGGTATATTTTTGATTAAAATGTAAATTGTTCTTTTATTCTATAAACTACTGACAACATGTTTTCCAAACAATACATTTTGTATTTATGACTCCCTGGCAAAACCAGGTAGTTACACAATAGGCACCCGCATAACAAATTCCCTCACCTAGGTCACATACAGCCGACCTGAAACCCTAGTAACCCCCCCTGGGGGACAAGACAAGCAGACCAGTGGGCGGGACCAGGTGGTTAGGAAACATCCACCTTGGGGGTCTAGACAGCCTGGGGTGGGAAAACAAACAGATTAAGTTGTAGTTCAAGTTGAGAGGAGTGAGGCTGGAGCTAGGTGTAGCTCCAGCAGAGGAGAAGTTCAAGTTGGACGGTGCCAAGGTCGGAGCCCTGGTACCTTGGCTAGGTGGCAGACGGTGGTCTCCATCAGCAAGAGACGGGAAGATGGCTCGGCAGATCCGAGGAGGATCGGGACAGGGTTGGAGCCCACCGGTACCAACACCGGAGACCCGACCGGAAACTGTGCACAGAGGGGGTACTCGGACCCTGAAGCCAGGACCGGAACCAACGGCCTAGCTAACCAACCGATTGAGGGCAGGATTACAGGTCCTGTCCCAACCAAAGTCCCAAAAGCAGACAACAACCCACAGAGAGGGATAGGGCAACCGCCAGAGCCCATAGATCCTACGGGTCAGCGTCAGCGGGCACAGCTCCTCAGGCACACAGAAAGCTGGGAGCGGACTCCCTTGTTCCATACCGGGAAGTCTAAACACACAACCACAACTAGTGCAGAGGAAAAGAGGGCGACCACCAGCCCGGGTAGGGGACCAGAGTAGAACCGGCCGCGGCGGCCACCCACCAGCAACTTGGTTTACCAAAACACTCGTGTGATTCATTTAATTTTGAGCAACCAAACATCCCCTGGTCTATCCGGGCGCACAAGCCCCTGCCATCGTCATACCCTGCACAGAGACACTGGGCCCCGGGGCAACCATCCCTACCCACGGAGGGCTTAACATCCGGCTGCCACTATATCTCACCCGGGTATCCCACAACAGCAGTGGTGGTGTCCCACTTCACCACACACCGTGGGTGGCGTCACAAACCGAATACGGCCAAGGCCGTACAACTACGTCCCCTTTTCATTCGGCATGTCCACGTGACCCCCGGGTTCGGAGGATCCCTTGAGCCAAACAGCAGGTCAGGATCCGAGCAGCCCAGTTGCTGCGGGTGTGGTGGCGGCATATATATATTTTCTGAAAATGAGAAATGGTCAAAATAAAAAAAAATGCATTGCTTTCAGACCTCAAATAATGCAAAGAAAACAAGTTCATATTAATTTAGAAACAACAATATTAATGTTTTAACTCAGGAAGAGTTCAGAAATCAATATTTTGTGTAATAACCATGATTTTTAATCACAGCTTTCATGCATCTTGGCATGATTTCCACCAGTCTTTCACACTGCTTTTGACTATCCATCTTCCTCTTGATTACATTCCAGAAGTGTTCAATGGGGTTCAGGTCTAGAGATTGGGCTGGCCATGACAGGATTTTGATGTGGTGATCCTTCATCCATACATTGATTAACCTAGCTGTGTGGCATAGCGCATTGTCCTGCTGGAAAAAACAGTCCTCAGAGTTGGGGAACATTGCCAGAGCAGAAGGAAGCAACCGTTTTTCCAGGATAACCTTGTATGGGGCTTGATTCATACGTCCTTCTCAAAGTTTAATCTGCCCAATTCCTGTTCCATTTCTAGATTAAGGTAATCTTCACTGATGAGTCTAATTTTAAGCATTGACCAACACCTGGTTAGACAGAGACCTGGAGAAGCGTACAAGCAACAGTGTCTTGCACCCACTGTGAAATTTGGTGGAGGATCAGTAATGATCTGTGGATGCTTCAGCAAGGCATGAATTGGGCAGATTAAACTTTGCAAAGGGCATATGAATCAAGCCGCATACAAGGTTGTCCTGGAAAAAACATTGCTTCCTTCTGCTCAGGCAATGTTCCTCAACTCTGAGGACTGGTTTTCCCAGCAGCACAATGCACCATGCCACACAGCTAGGTCAATCAATGTGTAGATGAAGGTCCACCACATCAAAACCCTATTATGGCCAGCCCAATCTCCAGACCTGAACCCCATTGAAAACCTCTGGAATGTAATCAAGAGGAGGATGGATAGTCACAAGCCATCAAGCAAAGAAGAACTGCTTACATTTTTGCATCAGGAGTGGCATAAGGTCATTCAAAAGCAGTGTGAAAGACTGGTGGAAAGCATGCCAAGATGCATGAAATGTGTGATTAACAAACATGGTTACTCACAAAATATTGATTTCTGAATTCTTCCTGAGTTAAAACATTATTAGTATTGTTGTTTCTAAATGATTATGATCTTGGTTTCTTTGCATTATTTGAGGTATGAAAGCAATGCATTGTCAGTAGTTTATACAGTGAGAAACAATTTACATTTTACTCAAAAATATACCTATAAAGAGAAAATTCTGAAAAACTGACAATTTTGCAGTGGTCTCTTAATTTTTTGTCAGATCTGTATATATATATATATATATATATATATATATATATATATACAATCTATAAAGCTGAATGTGTGTGTGTATGTATGTATGTGTGTATGTGTGTGTGTGTGTGTGTGTGTGTATGTCCGGGATTGGCATCTGCACTGTCGCAGCTACAGCCACAAAATTTTGCACACTCACACATCTGGACCCCGAGAGCATCATAGGCTATGTTGTGAGGTGAAATTTTAACCCCGCGCGTTCCAATTTACCAATCAATTTTGCCCCTATCTACATAATGGGGAAAAAGTGAAACGAAAAGTGTAAGCATTTACAATCACGAAATTACAGACACCTCATGTGACCCAGGCAACGTCGTAGACTACGTTTTGACAGGAAAATTTAACCCCGCGCTTTACAGTTACTCTCCAAAAAACATGCCTCCATTAAAGTAAATGGAGCCTGGAACTACAGGTTATTAGTAGTAGCTGTGATTGGTTGCTATAGGAGCAAAAGACATTGTTAGTATAAGAAGCTTATATGTGAGGTAATAAGATGTCGGTGGGGAGACGGATAGAGAGAGACAGACAGAAAGACAGAGAGAGACAGACACAGACAGGAAAGAGACAGAGAGATAGAGACAGACAGGGAAAGAGACAGACAGAGACAAACGGTGAAAGAAACAGACAGACGGGAAAAGAGACAGACAGAGACAGACCTGGAAAGAGACAGACCTGGAAAGAGACAAATGGGGAAAGAGACAGATAGGGAAAGAGATAGACAGACATGCAGACAGGGACAGAGACAGGCAGACAGGGAAGGAGGAGACAGCCAGAGAGACAGACAAAGATAGATGGGGAAAGACACAGACCTTGATAGAGAAAGATGGGGAAAGAGACAGAGAAATAGAGACAGACAAGGAAAGAGACAGACAGAGACAGGCAGATGGGGAAAGAGACAGACGGAGAAAGACAGACGGGGAAAGAGACAGACGGAGAAAGACAGACGGGGAAATAGACAGACGGGGAGGAGACAGACGGGGAAAGAGACAGATGGGGAAAGAGACAGATGGGGAAAGAGACAGATGTGGAAAGAGACAGACAGAGACAGATGGGGAAAGAGACAGACAGAGACAGATGGGGAAAGAGACAGATGAGGAAAGAGGCAGACCTGCAAAGAGGCAGACCTGGAAAGAGACACCTGAAAAGAGACAGAGGGGGAAAGAGACAGACAGAGACAGACCTGGAAAGAGACAGACCTGAAAAGAGACAAACCTGGAAAGAGACAGACGGAGCACATTACTTGGCCAATTTAGTTAAATCTGTGTGGAATATCTGGGGTGTTGAAATATATGTTGTGAAATGCTTCTATTAGCTTAGTTTTTGCCTTTTAATAATTGCATTTCTATTTGTTTTGTGGTTTTTGTGTGCAGAATACATTTTTGTTATTACATTCTATTTTGTTATATAGCATAAGGAACCACAGATAAGTTATAGGCAACAACTCAAAGATAATGCATTCAAAACAAAAGAGTCTTTATATTTACCAAAGTATGAAAATACCCAAAAGACACCGTGGTACAAATGTATAAAACATTTTATTTATTATTAATGCATAGGGTATACATAACAATGATTTCAAGAAAAACCGGAATGAGTGAGTGAAAGAAAGGAGGGGAAGAACCCCACGTGACCCAGGATGGAAATCAGATCTCACATAGGACCTGCAGTAATGTTTATAATACTAAAAGGTACCCTCATGCAAGTGTAAGAGGATGCTAACACAATAAACCAAGGTCTACTGTCCAGCAAAACGGTAACTTCATGCGAGTGCAAAAGATGCCAACACAATAGGAACCAAGTCTACTGTCCAGCAAGGTAGAAGGGGCTTACCTAACAAGCAGATCGCCAATACGTCCTGGTGTACACGTGGGGACCTGCGTCCCAACACGTGTTTCGTCTAGTGCTTCGTCGGGGGACGATAGATAAAAGTGCTTGGTGTGAGGTTTAAAAAGGGAACCTAATTGTCATAGTCACGCCTCTATACCCACGTGTCCAGGTGTGACTCACCGCTACGGACCGCACCGCGGCTCAATGTCGGCAGCGAAGAACCGGCGGAAGCAAGACTTCCGGTGACGTCACCAGTACTTCCGGTTCCTCGCTGCAGCGAGCGTTGCCACGGACGCGGACGCGAACCAAGAGGCGGGTATCACATCGGGGCTACGTCAGATGCACCTCCCCTCCATGAGATGGCAAGTCCAGCTCCGTCAGTCCAGTTAAACGCGATGCAGCTTCAAAGTATACATATACCATAAATGCTTAGCTGTAGTTTACAACATTAAATGTCCGCTTATGGCGGTTTTAAAAATATGGAAGAAAAGGAAGGAATATAGAATGAAAAAGACATTTAAAGGACAGAAGAGCAGACGTCTGCAGGAGTATATAATATATAGACATAGATATAGGTATGCATATAACAATATCAACATAGACACAATCATAAACAATCCATGTCTATTTCCTCCATAACTCCGGAGCCTCCCAAGCTCATTAATAAGACATGTAGGCCTCCATTCCTTCCAGACCAAGCTGAATCAGGAAAACTGATGACGGAATCTGGGGAGGGGGGGGGAGGAGAATCGAGAGGGGTGTTTTCTGACAAGAAGAAGGTCCTTTTAAGCTAAACAAAAAATAAAAGACACACTGTTAAAAGAGTCATATTAGGGTAACCAAAGGCACACAGCATGAACATGAATATTATTATATACAAGAGGCAGCGCATAACTTTCAATTCTTTGTTACGTCTTCATGGTGGATAAGACCACCATAAAGACCCACCAATATTAAATAGACTAGAATCCATTCAGAAAAAATTCCTTTTTCCCAATAGGATTCACTAAAGACACCATGTTTCAAAAAGGATTAAAACAATTAAAACAATGAAAATTGAAGAGTTATAAAAACGGGGCAAAAGAGAGCCGTTCATTAAGCCCGTGTGGTGCCTGAGTGCCCAAAACAAAAATCCAGCGGCACTCCACCTGTGCCAAACGTTTTTTGAGGTCACCCCCCCGAATTCCGAGATGTACCCTATCGATACCCCGGACCTGCAAGGATGTAGGGTCACACTTGTGAACCTCCCTGAAGTGTCTGGGTATCGTTTTTAGGGATTCGGGGTTGGTGACTTCTTTGGCCGCCAAAATGTCCCGCACGTGCTCCCTTGTGCGGATTCGGAGCTCACGGGAGGTCAATCCGACATATATCTTGTTACAGCCACACGTGGCGTAATAAATTACGCCAGATGTGCTGCAAGAGATATATGCACGAATGGAAAACTCCCTCTTTCCATCTGCTGAGCAAAAAGTCGTGGCCCGAATGATATTCTGGCAGCCACGACAGCTACCACACGGGTAGCAGCCAACGCGTTGGGGACCACATCCAAAGAGGGGGGTTCCCTTGACGACATAGTGGCTATGCACCAATGCATCTCTGAGACTCCTACCCCTCCTTGCTGTCATCAAGGGGCGTTCCGGCAAATATCCCCGAAGGGAGGGCTCAGTTTGAAGAATGGCCCAATGTTTGTTTAATACGCCTCTAATTTGCTCCCACTGACGACAATAGGTGGAAATAAATCTCGCCACAGGGCTAGATGTTGACTTCAACGTTACATTCCCCGACAGGAGCTGATCCCGCTGGGAGTGTTTGGCACGCTGGTATCCCTTTTTGATGGATCTCCTACTATAGCCCCTATTCATGAACCTCTCCCTCATATCTCCTGATTCGGATTCAAAAACATCATCCGAAGAGCACAGTCTGCGTAATCGCAAAAACTGGCCAGTTGAAATTGCGTTCACAGTTGACCTGGGATGACCTGAGGTGGCATGGAGGAGGGAATTAACCGAGGTAGTTTTCCGAAAGATGGTAGTGGATACTGCCCCGTTAGATTCTACCGAGATTCGAACATCCAAAAATTCGATGGTCCTTGGTCCGACCTGATGGGTCAAATAGATGTTATAGCTGTTGGAGTTGAGTCGACGCAAAAAGTCCTCCAGCTCAGAACCGGTTCCCCCCCAGACGACCAGAATGTCGTCAATATAACGCAGCCAGCACTGCGCATGGGAGCTCGCCGGCACGCCGTCCCCGAAAACCTCCCTCTCCCAAAAACCGAGAAAGAGGTTTGCGTAAGACGGCGCGCAGGCCGCCCCCATCGCAGTGCCGCGCCGCTGGAGGAAGAACCGGTCCCGAAACACAAAGAAGTTGTGCGTCAACACAAACTCCAACAACTCCATAATAAGATCGGATAAGGACCCATCGAGACTACTCGAATCTAAATAGAATTGCACGGCGGCAAGACCATCTCGGTGACGAATACTGGAATACAAGGCCTCAACATCCATCGTTACCAATATAGCCTTCTCCTCCAAGATAAGACCCTCCAATCTCCTCAAGACGTCAGCAGTGTCTTTAACATGGGAGGGCAACGTCTCCACCAAGGGATGC
The DNA here is from genome assembly GCF_048569485.1 of Anomaloglossus baeobatrachus. Taxonomy (NCBI): domain Eukaryota; kingdom Metazoa; phylum Chordata; class Amphibia; order Anura; family Aromobatidae; genus Anomaloglossus; species Anomaloglossus baeobatrachus. Next base: position 103,864,753 of record NC_134355.1, on the reverse strand, counting down.
AAATAGTGTTCAATGAATTTACATGTGACGTCACAAAGCCCTCCCATGCCAGAGACAATGGGACGCCCGGGAGGTGTCTTAGGGTTTTTATGAATCTTGGGGAGGAGGTAAAAGGTTGGAACCACAGGTGTTTTTACTAAGAGGCCTTCATAGATTTTTTTAGGAATAATCCCCTCCTCAAATGCCCTCAATAATATCATCTCCAGGTCATTGGTGAAACTGCGTACTGGGTTGTGGTGGAGAGGTTCATACGCCTCACGATCCCTCAATTGACGCCATGCCTCCCTCTCATATCACCACGTTTCCGCCTTTGTCAGCAGGTTTAATCACTACCCCGTCAAGCGATTCAATCTCCCGCAGCGCCACCTGTTGTTGTCTGGTGAGATTATTTTTACCCCCTCTCCGTGGGAGTTGCTGAATATCTCTTGACACCAACTCACAAAAAATCTGAATCGAGGGGCATAATGACAAAGGCGGAAACGTGGTGGATCTTGGCATGGTATGGCGTGGAAAATTACCTGGTTGGTGGTGGGCAGACTCCTCCTCCAGCTCCTCAAGCGCAGCTATAGCCTCCTGTTCACGGATGGAAGTACTAGATTCTCCTGTAGCTTTCTTAGAGTGTAATTTGTGTAGTACCAGCTTCCGCAAAAACAGATGGAGGTCTTTGATCACTAAAAAGAGATTGAAGTTAGTTTGGGGCACAAAGGACAACCCCAACTTCAACACCTCAGTCTGCGTAGGGGTGAGGACATGTTTGGATAAATTAATTACCTCCATATGTCCATCACCTCCTTTCTTCTGAGCTAGAGGAGGAGCCATCCGTCCACCACCCACCGCCGAGGTCTGTTTATTGCGAGCGTTAGTTGCTCTTGTATTGGGTCTTACATTCCTGATATTCTCAGGTGCAATATCCTCCTCTAGTGAAGACATGGATGAGGCGGAGATTGACATAGATGAGGCCTGGTATTTTTTCTTAGGGAAAGAAGTACCTCGCCAGCGGAAAACCTGGCCATTTTTGTAGTCTGTAACATCTCGTTGATATTTTTTCGTCTTGGTGTTCAGAATCTCTTTTTCCCATTTAGAGAATTCTGAGTTTAGATTGGCCTGAGCGTCCGCAATTTCACTCTCCAGATCACTAATGGATTTTTCATTCAGCTCGATCAAGAGCTGCATGAAAATCCTGGAGCAATTAGACGCGGCCTCCTCCCACTTTAATATTGGTGGGTCTTTATGGTGGTCTTATCCACCATGAAGACGTAACAAAGAATTGAAAGTTATGCGCTGCCTCTTGTATATAATAATATTCATGTTCATGCTGTGTGCCTTTGGTTACCCTAATATGACTCTTTTAACAGTGTGTCTTTTATTTTTTATTTATTATTTTTTATTTTTTATTTTTTGTTTAGCTTAAAAGGACCTTCTTCTTGTCAGAAAACACCCCTCTCGATTCTCCTCCCCCCCCCCTCCCCAGATTCCGTCATCAGTTTTCCTGATTCAGCTTGGTCTGGAAGGAATGGAGGCCTACATGTCTTATTAATGAGCTTGGGAGGCTCCGGAGTTATGGAGGAAATAGACATGGATTGTTTATGATTGTGTCTATGTTGATATTGTTATATGCATACCTATATCTATGTCTATATATTATATACTCCTGCAGACGTCTGCTCTTCAGTCCTTTAAATGTCTTTTTCATTCTATGGGAAATGGGAAAAAGAGATTCTGAACACCAAGACGAAAAAATATCAACGAGATGTTACAGACTACAAAAATGGCCAGGTTTTCCGCTGGCGAGGTACTTCTTTCCCTAAGAAAAAACACCAGGCCTCATCTATGTCAATCTCCGCCTCATCCATGTCTTCACTAGAGGAGGATATTGCACCTGAGAATATCAGGAATGTAAGACCCAATACAAGAGCAACTAACGCTCGCAATAAACAGACCTCGGCGGTGGGTGGTGGACGGATGGCTCCTCCTCTAGCTCAGAAGAAAGGAGGTGATGGACATATGGAGGTAATTAATTTATCCAAACATGTCCTCACCCCTACGCAGACTGAGGTGTTGAAGTTGGGGTTGTCCTTTGTGCCCCAAACTAACTTCAATCTCTTTTTAGTGATCAAAGACCTCCATCTGTTTTTGCGGAAGCTGGTACTACACAAATTACACTCTAAGAAAGCTACAGGAGAATCTAGTACTTCCATCCGTGAACAGGAGGCTATAGCTGCGCTTGAGGAGCTGGAGGAGGAGTCTGCCCACCACCAACCAGGTAATTTTCCACGCCATACCATGCCAAGATCCACCACGTTTCCGCCTTTGTCATTATGCCCCTCGATTCAGATTTTTTTTGAGTTGGTGTCAAGAGATATTCAGCAACTCCCACGGAGAGGGGGTAAAAATAATCTCACCAGACAACAACAGGTGGCGCTGCGGGAGATTGAATCGCTTGACGGGGTAGTGATTAAACCTGCTGACAAAGGCGGAAACGTGGTGATATGGCCAGTGGAATTATATGAGAGGGAGGCATGGCGTCAATTGAGGGATCGTGAGTCGTATGAACCTCTCCACCACAACCCAGTACGCAGTTTCACCAATGACCTGGAGATGATATTATTGAGGGCATTTGAGGAGGGGATTATTCCTAAAAAAATCTATGAAGGCCTCTTAGTAAAAACACCTGTGGTTCCAACCTTTTACCTCCTCCCCAAGATTCATAAAAACCCTAAGACACCTCCCGGGCGTCCCATTGTCTCTGGCATGGGAGGGCTTTGTGACGTCACATGTAAATTCATTGAACACTATTTGCATCCCTTGGTGGAGACGTTGCCCTCCCATGTTAAAGACACTGCTGACGTCTTGAGGAGATTGGAGGGTCTTATCTTGGAGGAGGAGGCTATATTGGTAATGATGGATGTTGAGGCCTTGTATTCCAGTATTCGTCACCGAGATGGTCTTGCCGCCGTGCAATTCTATTTAGATTCGAGTAGTCTCGATGGGTCCTTGTCCGATCTTATTATGGAGTTGTTGGAGTTTGTGTTGACGCACAACTTCTTTGTGTTTCGGGACCGGTTCTTCCTCCAGCGGCGCGGCACTGCGATGGGGGCGGCCTGCGCGCCGTCTTACGCAAACCTCTTTCTCGGTTTTTGGGAGAGGGAGGTTTTCGGGGACGGCGTGCCGGCGAGCTCCCATGCGCAGTGCTGGCTGCGTTATATTGACGACATTCTGGTCGTCTGGGGGGGAACCGGTTCTGAGCTGGAGGACTTTGTGCGTCGACTCAACTCCAACAGCTATAACATCTATTTGACCCATCAGGTCGGACCAAGGACCATCGAATTTTTGGATGTTCGAATCTCGGTAGAATCTAACGGGGCAGTATCCACTACCATCTTTCGGAAAACTACCTCGGTTAATTCCCTCCTCCATGCCACCTCAGGTCATCCCAGGTCAACTGTGAACGCAATTCCAACTGGCCAGTTTTTGCGATTACGCAGACTGTGCTCTTCGGATGATGTTTTTGAATCCGAATCAGGAGATATGAGGGAGAGGTTCATGAATAGGGGCTATAGTAGGAGATCCATCAAAAAGGGATACCAGCGTGCCAAACACTCCCAGCGGGATCAGCTCCTGTCGGGGAATGTAACGTTGAAGTCAACATCTAGCCCTGTGGCGAGATTTATTTCCACCTATTGTCGTCAGTGGGAGCAAATTAGAGGCGTATTAAACAAACATTGGGCCATTCTTCAAACTGAGCCCTCCCTTCGGGGATATTTGCCGGAACGCCCCTTGATGACAGCAAGGAGGGGTAGGAGTCTCAGAGATGCATTGGTGCATAGCCACTATGTCGTCAAGGGAACCCCCTCTTTGGATGTGGTCCCCAACGCGTTGGCTGCTACCCGTGTGGTAGCTGTCGTGGCTGCCAGAATATCATTCGGGCCACGACTTTTTGCTCAGCAGATGGAAAGAGGGAGTTTTCCATTCGTGCATATATCTCTTGCAGCACATCTGGCGTAATTTATTACGCCACGTGTGGCTGTAACAAGATATATGTCGGATTGACCTCCCGTGAGCTCCGAATCCGCACAAGGGAGCACGTGCGGGACATTTTGGCGGCCAAAGAAGTCACCAACCCCGAATCCCTAAAAACGATACCCAGACACTTCAGGGAGGTTCACAAGTGTGACCCTACATCCTTGCAGGTCCGGGGTATCGATAGGGTACATCTCGGAATTCGGGGGGGTGACCTCAAAAAACGTTTGGCACAGGTGGAGTGCCGCTGGATTTTTGTTTTGGGCACTCAGGCACCACACGGGCTTAATGAACGGCTCTCTTTTGCCCCGTTTTTATAACTCTTCAATTTTCATTGTTTTAATTGTTTTAATCCTTTTTGAAACATGGTGTCTTTAGTGACTCCTATTGGGAAAAAGGAATTTTTTCTGAATGGATTCTAGTCTATTTAATATTGGTGGGTCTTTATGGTGGTCTTATCCACCATGAAGACGTAACAAAGAATTGAAAGTTATGCGCTGCCTCTTGTATATAATAATAGTCATGTTCATGCTGTGTGCCTTTGGTTACCCTAATATGACTCTTTTAACAGTGTGTCTTTTATTTTTTGTTTAGCTTATAAGGACCTTCTTCTTGTCAGAAAACACCCCTCTCGATTCTCCTCCCCCCCCCCCTCCCCAGATTCCGTCATCAGTTTTCCTGATTCAGCTTGGTCTGGAAGGAATGGAGGCCTACATGTCTTATTAATGAGTTTGGGAGGCTCCGGAGTTATGGAGGAAATAGACATGGATTGTTTATGATTGTGTCTATGTTGATATTGTTATATGCATACCTATATCTATGTCTATATATTATATACTCCTGCAGACGTCTGCTCTTCTGTCCTTTAAATGTCTTTTTCATTCTATATTCCTTCCTTTTCTTCCATATTTTCAAAACCGCCATAAGCGGACATTTAATGTTGTAAACTACAGCTAAGCATTTATGGTATATGTATACTTTGAAGCTGCATCGCGTTTAACTGGACTGACGGAGCTGGACTTGCCATCTCATGGATGGGAGGTGCATCTGACGTAGCCCCGATGTGATACCCGCCTCTTGGTTCGCGTCCGCGTCCGTGGCAACGCTCGCTGCAGCGAGGAACCGGAAGTACTGGTGACGTCACCGGAAGTCTTGCTTCCGCCGGTTCTTCGCTGCCGACATTGAGCCGCGGTGCGGTCCGTAGCGGTGAGTCACACCTGGACACGTGGGTATAGAGGCGTGACTATGACAATTAGGTTCCCTTTTTAAACCTCACACCAAGCACTTTTATCTATCGTCCCCCGACGAAGCACTAGACGAAACACGTGTTGGGACGCAGGTCCCCACGTGTACATCAGGACGTATTGGCGATCTGCTTGTTAGGTAAGCCCCTTCTACCTTGCTGGACAGTAGACTTGGTTCCTATTGTGTTGGCATCTTTTGCACTCGCATGAGGTTACCGTTTTGCTGGACAGTAGACCTTGGTTTATTGTGTTAGCATCCTCTTACACTTGCATGAGGGTACCTTTTAGTATTATAAACATTACTGCAGGTCCTATGTGAGATCTGATTTCCATCCTGGGTCACGTGGGGTTCTTCCCCTCCTTTCTTTCACTCACTCATTCCGTTTTTTCTTGAAATCATTGTTATGTATACCCTATGCATTAATAATAAATAAAATGTTTTATACATTTGTACCACGGTGTCTTTTGGGTATTTTCATACTTTGGTAAATATAAAGACTCTTTTGTTTTGAATGCATTCTATTTTGTTAACAGCAGTTATTAACCCGGGCGAAGCCGGGTAGTACAGCTAGTATATATATATATATATATATATATATATATACTTCCAAAAAATCAGAAGGCAGCACTCCACTTCTCTTTCAAATAAAATCTTCATTAATGGCCCATATCACAGGATGTTTCGGTCAAAGGCTGACCTTTTTCCTTCCGAAACGTCCTGTGATATGGGCCATTAAAGAAGATTTTATTTGAAAGAGAAGTAGAGTGCTGCCTTCTGATTTTTCAGAAGTGTTGAAGGGAATGGTAGGATGCTGTTGTGAAGGAATTTGCACCCAATTTATTTTTAAGTGCTGCTCTGAAAATTGTTTTTATATATATATATATATATATATATATATAAAATATATATATAACATTTTCTTTTCATTTAAAGAACAATTACCTGACAATGTCTGTTTAAACACGTGCCTTTTGTAACAATTAAGGAAGTGCGTCCCATATCTATATATGTATATCCCATGTGTGTTATGATCCAGTACATGTAATTTTGTCCTGAAGAAGGCAAGAGTATTCCCGAAATGCATTGATGAATAAATAGCCACTATTTTAAAAAAACTTGTATGTAGTCTTTTTTTTGATAAAGACTTCATTAGGAACTTGAAACGCGTAATAAAGCTATTAATAACTACTACAAAACAGCGCGGAACAATTACCTTTCCAGCAGCAGCATGGTCAACCAGAAAGCATCTCCTTTTCTTCCTCTATGTAATAATGTTTATCATATGTCCTACCAGATTATTTTTATTTCTATATGCATACCCATGTGTTCAAATTCATTATCATTTAAAATTAATGCAGTGATAAAAAGCAAAAGCATAAAAATAAACTAATAAATTACATTTTTGCAATATCTGTCGTAATAAATAACATGAAAGTAACTGCATTACTGGTAATGACCAATAAACAGAGTAAAAAAAAAGAAAATAAACTACTGTCTAAAAATATAAATATAAATGTGTGTGTGTGTATATATATATATATATATATATATATATATATATATATATATATATATATATATATATATATATATATAAATATATATATATATAAATATTTTTATATATATATATATGTAAAAACATATATATATATATATATATATATATATATATATAAAAATAAAAGTGCTTAATTCTATATACTCCAACATTATGTCATACATCTAATAACTTGGAACGCAAAAAGACAAGCTTAAAACAAGGTACGTCAATGGGAAATCCAAAGCTATAGTTGCTGAAAATCTCCTTTTTTAAAGCGATAATTGGCTATGTACTTAAAAGGTTATTGTTTAAAGTAATAGTCCAGATTTAATTCCAGGATCTATTTTATGAAATTAATTCTTGTTTTTGTAAAATCTGCAAAATTTTGACACTCAGGGATATGAATGAAAAATTCTATAAATCTTTATGTCCAAAAGTGTATAAATAACCTTAACAAAACATAATATTAAAATGATATAAACCAGCTAAAAAATATATTTGATTAAAATTTTACAAGGAATTGACGTGTTCATTATTTTGCTATATTTCTTTTTTAAAGGAGAATTTAGACTGTGAATTGGAATGAATCATAAAACATCAACAAAATAAAGGAGGAAAAGCTTTGGGAGTATAAATGAAAGTTGGTTGTGGATTTGAGACGAGGGGGATGGGCCTGCCAACTACTATAATGGTATTTAGAAATAAAGAGTCTGTGTTATGTCTAGTGGCCCTGGTGTTTTGTGTTAAGCTGACCCCGGCATTGTACCATTTCAATTCAAACTGGAGTGCAAACTTTCAGACCCAGGCTGTCGAAGGGATTTTGTAAGCTAGCCAAATTTACATTTCAGATTTGAAAGCAAGGGCAAAGGTTCGTGTTCACAGGTTTGAGATCATGTTTAATATCACATGACAGCTTTGTCAAACACCATAGAGTTAAAAAGAAGAAAAATGACTGTCTGGGTTTATGTCTTAAAGAAATCCGACGAGTGTACAATCGTCTTCTTTGTTTTTCTGTATCTTTTTAGGTTTTCTTCTGTACTTTGTTCTATAACTTTGTTTTAGATTTTCGCTCCTGTGTTTGTGTATTATTACAGTGAATAGTGTGCAGACTATACTTTGGTCACTGCAGCTTTTCTGTAATTAAGATTTCACCCCCCTCGCATACACACATTTTCAGTGCCCTTCAGCTATGACCTATGCTGAATGCTTTCCAGTGGAGTAATATTTCAGTCATTTAGCACCCAATGTTTAAACAAAAAAAAAAAATAGTTCCGGTAGAAACCATTGGTGTTAAATTTTCATTCACAACCACAGCCCTGATCAATGAAACCATATTACTTAGCTAGTTAAATGATTTTGCTTACAGTGGTTTCAGTTACCAGCTCTGTGCATTTTGCTCAGTAGAGTAAATGGGGGAGGGAGAAGTACACAGCTTTGTGAAATGCAAACTTCTTAAGTTCTGGTTTCTGATCTGGTATGAGAATAAAAACTTTGCCAGTAGCAATATATATATAAAAAAAAATGAAAATAATATTAGACCTAGCATTTCGTAAATGACCATAAAATTCCAATGGTAGATAATAATATTTATTCATTTATATAGCGCTATTAATTCTACAGCACTTTACATACATTGGCAACACTGTCCCCATTGGGGCTCACAATCTAAGTTCCATATCAGTATGGTTTTGGAAGGAAACCCACTCAAACACGGGGAGAACATACAAACTCCTTGCAGATGGTGTCCTTGGTGGGATTTGAACCCAGGACCCCAGCGCTGCAAGACTAACGCAGTGCTAACTACTGAGCCACCGCGATTTACACTTCTCAAGAACAGTCATGGAATGATGGAAATCACAGAATTTATAGACACAATAATGATATGCAAATTATTAAAAAATTGAAACAAAAGTTTAAAAACATTTGGATTTATTTATTATTAAGAATATAGAAATGCCTGCACTTACACATCTTGACTGCAATTAGTAAGGTTATTAATGGTTGCCTCAGTAATGTTCTGGTGCGCTAAATGCACTTGAGCAAGCAAATCATCAAGATCCGTTGCTGCCAGCTCCCTTTGCCTGACATTCCAGATGTGCTCACTGGAAAGCAAGTCTGGACACCCTGCAGGCAATTAGCACATTTTGAAGATGCAAGCCTCTCACAGTAGTATGAGCAACATGTGTCCTTGGATTCTCATGTTGAAAACGCCTCCTGGGACACTTGATCAATTCAGTCTGAACTCCAATTGAAATTGATCTTGGACAAAAAAAAGGTGATCCAGCAACTCATCCAAAATATAAAAAACAAGTCTTTATTTCATACTATTAAAAAGCCATTGGTTGGTTAGATGTGTAAATATATACAGTGCATCTTATGCGTCTCAAACCCATCAGGGCTCTCAACTATGGACAATTGAAATTGAATGGGACCTAACAAAGGTCTACTAAAATCTCACATTGACCTCAATCCACCACTCCCAAGGGCTATCACAATGCAGAGCAACACATAAGTGGAGGCTGGAATGGAGGTCTCTTCTTCAGCAATGAGTCCCACTCTTTTCTTGGATACAATTTTAAAAGGAGATTGGTCTGGGGACCATGTGGGCAATGCTATGAAGTGGCCTTCAATAAGGAATGTAACATTGGTCCTACTAACAACATTATTATATGAAGTGGCGTAATGTACTCTAACTGACCCTGTCTAGTTCTTATTCCAGGTACACTAATAGCTCGACAATACAGTGCTTTGGTCATAAAGCCAGTGGTATGATTATTAACACGACAACACCAGGACAAATGTTCCTTGTACTCCTGTTTGACCTGTGTCATTAGGCTTGTTTCTTATCACGCACATCTGGAACATCATTGGTCACCAATTACAAAGGGAGCTGCCAGCATCAGATCTTGATTTGTGTGCCCAAGTGTATTCATCATGACTGAAAATTCCTTAACCCTAGAACACATACCTGGGGCCTCGCAGGCCTGCTAGGTCATTTGTTTTCTATGGTAGATTGAATTACTTGCGCGTTCTAGGGTTAAACAACCAATAATAACTTTACTGGTAATATGCCAAGGTTTGCAACTGTGTGTATCTGTGCAGATTGTATTCATATTCAATACATAATAATTCAAGAATAAATCAAGATGTTTTCCATTTTTTTTCACCATTTGCATATCATTAAACTCCTTCACGACCAATGATGTACCTATACATCATTAATCATGTCTGTCACCTTAATACGAGCCCATATTATTCCTTGTGGTTGTTGGCTGATCTGATCATCTGACATGCAGCTAACAGGCGAGGGTGTATCCTCCTGTTAACTAGTTTGATCGTGTTGTCAAACTTTGACAGGGAGATTTAAAATGTATCGTCAGGGATTGTGCCATTCCCCGCCGCCATCGGCGGCCCTGTGATGTGATTGCAGGGCACCAATGGGATTAAAGACCCTGCTGCTAGGTAAACTCACTGATGATTCATTGTTAACTCATTCCACAATCTGTTGTATACTATGATATATAAAGGCTTAAAAAATGCCTTTTTAAAAACCACAAAAATACATGTTTTTAAGTAAAACTATTTCCCTAAAGGCGTCCATCAGTTTTAAGGCAACATAAGTAATATAGTGTCCGAGATAAGATACCTATTTTGGTTGGATATGGGTGTTGTAATTCATTATTTCACTTGTATAATCTTCTACATGGTGATTTAAATATTTCTGTAGAGCCATAGTTTAAGGGGTTTTCCCACAAACAAAGTTGATTTTAATTAATATATCCTATAATGAAAATAATATTAATAATAATCACACCATGTTGCTGTAGAGTCAGACACAGCCATTACACAGCACACAACAGGGACACCTAAGTTTATCTCAGCACAGGAACATTTTTTTAAAAACATCCAATTGTATAAATTATTATTATTATAAGATCTATTGATTAAAATCAACTTTAATGAAGATTGTTTGCGGGAAAACCTCTTTAAGCCATCACCACTATGGCCTCACTCACATGTCCATGTTACACATTCATGTTGTATTCATTTTTTCCCCAGATACGGCACCCAGTATAATCTATGATGCTGTCAGGGCCGGGAGGACTGATGGGCCCAGGAGGTGGATCCACTGGACCGAGTACCCCACCGGGGGGCAGGGTACACGGCAGCCGGAGCACTGGCGTGGCCGGGACGGGTATAACCAGGTCACCAGGGTCACGGAGTTCTTTAGGACAATACAGGAACCAGGCACAGGTACCCGGTAGCAAAAGACAAACAGTAACAGGACACAGCACAAGGGGACCTGAGCACCTAGCTCTAAAGACAAGCTTAAGGACACGTTGATCAGGCCCCGCCCACATGGAAAGGCCAGTCTTATATACCCAGCACAGCCTCATGTCATTTCCTGCTGCAGGTGTGCTGGGCCTATAAGACTAGGAGAGTGGGCGCGGCCTGGTCCTATACAGAACCATGTGGCTAGGACTCAGAGTCAGACTCATAAGACCAGGAGCAGGACACAGGAGAGCACGAGCGGGAGCGGCAGCCATGACCGGTGGACATGTGGAGTGGATCAGTGGGTAAGGAGTGGTGCTGGGACACGGGGAGCATGACATACCCCCCCCTTTAAGCCCCCCCCCTCCGAGCACAGAACCCCAGGGGCACCCCGGATCGAGACACCGGACCGGGACCCAACGCAAAGGCGGGGAAGGACCGCTGACCCCGTACCGCCTTCTTAGCCGCACGGCGCTTAGCCGATCTCCCAGCAGTGGCAACGGGGGCAACGGGAAGAGGAGGACCGTCAGAAACAGGACTGGCATCGTGGACGACCGGCCCGGGCGTCTCGGACCGGGCACAGGACAGTGACTCATCCCCGGTAGCCGGTGGCATTAGAGTCTCAATCGTCAGGGACGGTGGAACAACGCTGGAGTGCGTCGTCGCTTCTGGTTCTGGTGGCACCACAGGCACAAGTGCCAGGAGCTGTGGTACAACGCTGGACTGCGTCATATTCTCCTCTTCTTGTGACATGATAGGGTCAGGTGCCAGGGGCTGAGGAACGGGCTGTAGACAGTTATCATGGCACAAGGGACTCCAGCGAGAGATTGCGCCAGAGCGCCAACTGATGTCAGGGTCATGGAGTTGTAACCAGGGCAGACCCAGCAGGAGCACAGGAGTCATTCTCGGGATGACGTATAATGCAATAGTCTCAGTGTGCAGGGCACCAATACAGAGTCTCACGGGTTCGGTGGTGTACCGGACAGGTTCGTATAGTGGTTTTCCGTCCACGGAGGTGAACCAGAGGGGTTTTGCAAGCGGGGTGACCGGTATCCGATAACGGTCCACGGTAGCTTGTAGGATGAAATTACCCGCTGCTCCCGAATCAATGTGAGCCTCTGCCGTGAACTGGGTCTTCTCGGTCGTGACCTGGACAGTCTGTGTAACCGGGACTGAAGGGATTCCGGTACCAAGAGTGGCGGTTCCCACCATCCCTTGGACTTGGGGTCTACCTGGTCTCTCCGGGCAAGAACGAAGCAGATGTGTACCGCTTCCACAATAGAAACAAAGGCCCCGGGCAAGTCGCTCTGCTCTGCGTTGTTCAGCTTGACTCAGTCGGTCGATTTGCATTGGTTCAGGAGTGGAATCGCAGAACGGCAGTGGCGGGGGAACGGTAGACCTCTGCGGGACAAAGGCGTGACGGACTGGTCGCTTTTCCCGGGATACCTCCTTGGACCGTTCCTGAAAATGGAGATCAATCCGGGTGGCTAGTGATACCAAAGCATCCAAGGTACGGGGAACATCACGACCGGCTAACTCGTCCTTAATGCGGCCTGACAGGCCCTCCCAAAAGGCTGCCGTCAATGCCTCGTTGTTCCAGCCTAGCTCGGAGGCAAGCGTGCGAAACTGGATGGCGTACTGGCCCACCGTCAGGGTTCCTTGGCGTAGCCGGAGGAGCGAGGAGGTAACCGCAGTAGTGCGTCCCGGTTCATCAAAGGTACTTCGAAAAGCCTGAAGGAATTCCCGGATGTCGGTCGTCACCGGATCCTCGTTCTCCCACAACGGATTTATCCAGGCCAATGCCTCGCCTTCTAGGTGGGACATCACAAAGGCTATCTTGGCTTGGTCGGAAGCGAAGAGGTGCGGGAGTAATTTGAAGTGCAGCGAGCACTGGTTCAAAAACCCCCGGCAGTTCTTGGGGTCCCCGGCATACCGAGGCGGAGCAGCGAGGCGAAGTTGCGAGGCTGTGGAGACAACAGGTTCAGATCCAGACACAGATTGCTGCGTGGACTGAGACGAGGCGGCAGTCTGTAACGTGTACAACCGGTGGTCCACAGACGTCAGGAACTTCAGAATGCGGTGTAAGGTGTCACGCTGTTGCACCAGTTCCTGGCGTAGTTCGGCCAGCTCAGATGTTTGTGCTCCAGCGGGATCCATGGCCTGATCAATCTGTCAGGGCCGGGAGGACTGATGGGCCCAGGAGGTGAATCCACTGGACCGAGTACCCCACCGGGGGGCAGGGTACACGGCAGCCGGAGCACTGGCGTGGCCGGGACGGGTATAACCAGGTCACCAGGGTCACGGAGTTCTTTAGGACAATACAGGAACCAGGCACAGGTACCCGGTAGCAAAAGACAAACAGTAACAGGACACAGAACAAGGGGACCTGAGCACCTAGCTCTAAAGACAAGCTTAAGGACACGTTGATCAGGCCCCGCCCACATGGAAAGGCCAGTCTTATATACCCAGCACAGCCTCATGTCATTTCCTGCTGCAGGTGTGCTGGGCCTATAAGACTAGGAGAGTGGGCGCGGCCTGGTCCTATACAGAACCATGTGGCTAGGACTCAGAGTCAGACTCATAAGACCAGGAGCAGGACACAGGAGAGCACGAGCGGGAGCGGCAGCCATGACCGGTGGACATGTGGAGTGGATCAGTGGGTAAGGAGTGGTGCTGGGACACGGGGAGCGTGACAGGTGCTATTCACATATCCACGTTTTTACTCAGACTGTGTATCCACGCAAAACACGTGGAGACATGTCCATTTTTTTCTGGCAGCAAGGTTGAGAATTGTCAATGCAAGTCCATGAAAAGCAGTACGGCACACGCATGCAATCAGTATACTGTATGTGTTTAACATTGAAAAGTATAGGAGAAGCTTTGTAATTTATTTATTTATTGATCCAACTATGAAAAACACTGAAGATGCTGATGGTAAAAACGGACACACGGATGACATACTGATGCAAATCACTGATGACCACAGTACCATTTTTTACATTCTTGTTTAAAGGTAACCTGTCACATGGAAAAATGTTATTAATCTGCAGATATGGGGTTAATCTGCAGGTTAAAAGCATCATGAACCTACCCAGCCCCTGGACATTAAACCCCGCTGCCAGGAGAAAATGAACTTCAATCCTCACGGCAGCAATACAATTTCAGTCTTGGAGGCGGCGCCAGCATAGGTTCAGACTCTGCTCTATGTATAGAGAGCGGCAGCTGTACCCACGCCCTCCGCACTGACTGACAGCTTCCTCTAATGCTGAGCGTCTGTCAGTCAGTGCAGGGGGTCGCGGTTACAGCCGCCACTCTCATTACATAGAGCAGAGACTAAATCCATACTAGGGCTGCCTTCATGAGTGAAACCGGAATGCTGCCAGGAGGATTAAAGTTCTTTTACTTCCGGCAGCTAGATTTAATGTGAAGGCGCCGGGCAGGTTTGGAAAAGCTACTAACCTGCAGATGAACCCCATACCTGCAAGTGAATAGCATTTTTCCACTTGACAGATTCCTTTTAAGTATGGACATGTGAATTAGGCCTAAGAAAAAGTGTTGTCCAATCCCATTTGCTTAATCTGGTTGTATATTGACAACATAGTTGAATTAACCTGAATCACTTGCTGCCTTGAGAAGTGCACAGTTTCAAAAATATGTTAAGAATCAAGAATAAATAGCTGAAATCTTGATGGCCTTTCTAAATGTCATACAAGATACGTGAGTAAACCTTGTGCATCTATGTGTTCTTTTTGGCAGTGTGATTGATTCAACTATATTAATCTTTTTCCTACACAGATAAGTAGTTTATCTTTTGTGTAATAAAGAGATACAATGTGCATGTAATATCTATCTATCTGCAGATAAGGATCTATCTATCTATCTATCTATCTATCCCTCAATCTATCTATCTATCTATCCCTCTATCTATCTATCTATCTATCTATCTATCCATATATCTATCCCTCTATCCATCTATCTATCCCTCTATCTATCCATCTATCTATCTATCTATCCCTCTATCCCTCTATCTATCTATCTATCTATCTATCTATCTATCTATCTATCTATCTATCCCTCTATCTATCTATCTATATATCCCTCTATCTATCTATCTATTTATCTATCTATCCCTCTATCTATCTATCTATCTATCCCTCTATCTATCTATCTATCTATCTCTCTATCTATCTATCTATCTATCTATCTATCTATCTATCCCTCTATCTATCTATCTATCTATCTATTTATCTATCTATCCCTCTATCTATCTATCTATCTATCCCTCTATCTATCTATCTATCTATCTATCCCTCTATCCCTCTATCTATCTATCTATCTATCCCTCTATCTATCTATCTATCTATTTATCTATCTATCTATCTATCCCTCTATCTATCTATCTATCTCTCTATCTATCCCTCTATCTATCTATCTATTTATCTATCTATCTATCTATCTATCTATCCCTCTATCTATCTATCTATCCCTCTATCTATCTATCTATCTATTTATCTATCTATCTATCTATCTATCTATCTATCTATCTATCTATCCCTCTATCTATCTATCTATTTATCTATCTATCTATTTATCTATCTATCTATCCCTCTATCTATCTATCTATCTATCTATCTATCTATCTATCTATCTATCCCTCTATCTATCTATCTATCTATTTATCTATCTATCTATCTATCTATCTATTTATCTATCTATGTATCTATCCCTCTATCTATCTATCTATCTATCTATCTCTATCTATCCATCTATCTATCTATCTATCTATCCCTCTATCTATCTATTTATCTATCTATCTATCTATCTATCTATCTATCTATCTATCTATCTATCCCTCTATCTATCTATCTATCTATCCCTCTATCTATCTATTTATCTATCTATCTATCTATCTATTTATCTATCTATGTATCTATCCCTCTATCTATCTATCTATCTCTATCTATCTATCTGTCTATCTCTCCTTTTTCCTGTATCTTGATGTCAGAATTCTCCCACCTGTATCAATTGGAAAAGGAAACATTAGCTTATAAATGATGAACAATATGACATACATGAATGGTTTCTTTCATGCAAAGGAAGAAAATGTGATTAATGAAATCTGAAATGAAGGGGAAGTCATGCCCTTTAAATATTAGATTTTATTACACTAAGTAGATAGGAGGTTTCAGAAAGCAGATACTTCACCTTTGCATTTATTCTCGGTAAATATTTCATGCACTTATAACTATCAAATATGGAACTGACTTATGTAATCAAAGCAGTGTCCAGTCCATGGTAAGGTCTGTTACAAGATCCTCGAGCTGAAGGAATGAGGGTCCGCTAAAAGAGGTGACAGCTGTCCACGTGGAATGTGATGTTAACCGCTGTGACCTCTAGTGCTCCTATTACTTTCTTTATCATTTTAACAAAGTGTTTAGCAATTAAATATAGAACTGTTGGCATGCCTAGCATTAAATATATACAGGATATTTAGAACTGAATACTAGTTGAGCTTTACAGAACACTGAGCACTCATATGTACTGTATACATATCACCATGTAAACAGGTGAAATGTGTTTAAATATTTCACAAATGCATGACTAAAGGCCGCTTTACAAGCAGCGACATCGCTAAAGCGATGTCGTTGGGGTCACGGAATTCGTGACGCACATCTGGCCTCGTTAGCGATGTCGTTGCGTGTGAAAAGTACGAGCGACCACTAACGAACAAAAATACTCACCTTATCGTTGCTCTTTGACACGCTCCTCCATTCCCAAATATCGTTGCTGCTGCAGGTACGATGTTGTTCGCCGTTCCTGCGACAGCACACATCGCTGTGTGTGACACCGCAGGAACGAGGAACCTCACCTTACCTGCGGCCGCCCGCAATGAGGAAGGAAGGAAGGAGGTGGGCGGGATGTTCGTCCCGCTCATCTCCGCCCCTCGCTTCTATTGGGCGCCCGCATAGTGACGTCGCTGTGACGCCGAACGAACCGCCCCCTTAGAAAGGAGGCGGTTCACCGGCAACAGCAACGTCGCTAGGCAGGTAAGTATGTGGGACGGGTTGGAGCGATGTTGTGCAGCTGTGCACCACGGGCAGCGATTTGACCATGACGCACAACCGATGGGGGCGGGTACGCACGCTAGCTATATCGATAGCGATATCGCAGCGTGTAAAACGGCATTTACACTAAAGAGCTAATCAAGGCTCCTGATGAAGACTGCGAAATGTTGAGATGTTATTTGTGATAGAAGGGTCACACTAGGTGTTATCATGTCATCATGTAATATAATTTCTTTAAAACATGAATTTTGAATGTGATTTCTTGGATTACGTCTGTCCAGGATATGTACTGTATATATAATATCTCCTATAATGGTTGTTTATTATACAATGAGACCTGGAACCTAATGCAGTCATGAATATTAAAACATTTGCACCTTGTTATAGGCCAGGGGTCTCAAACTCGGCTGGATGTATGGGCCGCACAGAGGAAAAAAAATAATTTGGGGGGCCGCTAATTTGGGGGGCCGCATTCTTTGCAGGACAAAGTGACATTTTTTTTTTTTACACACCTTGGGATCGCTGATTTTCAACATTTTCACTTGTTCATTATAGCAAACGTGCACGTTCTTTGTTTAAATATAAACCTTTTTTTTTTTTTTTTTTTTTTTACATTTTATCCCTTTCTTGTAACTAATAGTCTTACAATTAGCACTATATAGAAATTTTGACCAACATCTTTTAGTAATGTTCCCCATATTGTTGTAACATGCCCATCCTTGTCCCCTTGTAGTATTGTGCCCCATCCCACAGTAATGTGCCCATCCTTGTCCCCTTGTAGTTATGTGCCCCATCTTAGTCCCCAACCCACAGTAATGTGCTCATCCTTGTCCCCATCCTAAAGTAATGTTCCCCATCCTTGTCCCCATTTTGCAGTAATGTGTTCATCCTTGTCCCCATGTTATAGTAATGTGTTCATCCTTGTCCCCATCCTATAGTAATGTGTTCATCCTTGTCCCCATCCTATAGTACTGTCACCCATCTTATAGTAATGTTCCCCATCCTTGTCCCCTTGTAGCAATGTCCCCATCCTATAGTACTGTCCCTATTCTATAGTAATGTGCCCATCCTTTAGTAATGTGCCAACCTTGTCCCCACCCTATAGTAATGTCCCCAGCATTATCCCTATTCTATAGTAATGTTTCCCATCCTTGTCCCCTTGTAGTAATGTCCCTATCCTACAGTAATGTGCCCACCTTGTCCCGATCCTGTAGTAATGTCCCCATCCTATAGTACTGTGCCCATCATAGTCCCCATCCTATAGTACTGTGCCCACCTTGTCCCCATCCTATAGTAATGTCCCCAGCCTTGTCCCCATCCTATAGTCATGTGCCCATCCTAGTCCCTATCCTTTAGTAATGTGCCCATCCTAGTCCCTTTCCTATAGTAATGTGCCCATCCTAGTCCCTATCCTAATGTCCCCATACTATAGTAAAAATGTCCCCATCCAATGGTATTGTGCCCATCCTTGTAATGTCCCAATCCTATAGTAATGTCCCCAGCCTTATCCCCATCTCATAGTAATGTGCGCAGTTTGTCCCCATCCTGTATGTATAATGGGTCAGCAGCTCCCCTCACCTTCCACAGATGCCGGAGTGAAGCTGAGGGGGCGGTCTCCGGTCCCAGATCCACAGTGATTGAAGAGATCTGTCACAAGGCCGATCTCTCCAATCAGAGCTGGGGGCAGGTGAAACACAGGTCACCCAGCTCCAGCCAATGATCAGGGCTACAGCTGCCCTCATCTTGGCTGGATTTCAATGTTTCAGCGATTTTCAATGGCTGAAACATTAGTTGCTGTGATTGGCTGACGAACGCCGCTCAGCCAATCACAGCCTCCGTAGGTCCGGAGAGGAGACACCACCCCTCCTGAGGTCCCCTCCTCCCCGAATCTAAGGTATTTGCAGCCATCACAGCCACCGGGGCTGCGATTTCGCCATGACGTACGGGGTATGTCATGGGTCCTTAAGTACCAGGGAGCCATAACGTACCCAGTACATCATAGGTCGGTAAGGGGTTAACGTCCAACACACACACACACACACACACACACACACACACACACACACACTCTTACACGCACACACTCTTACACACACACACACAAACCTTTCTTCTCACCTGTCCTGCGCCCCCTCCGCTGCCTCATCTCTGCTTCGTGCGGCCCCCAGGCCCGTGCCCCTGGTCACTATCGCAGCAGGTGCAGTGTCACTGTCAGTGATTTATGTGAGATGATTGTATTGCCGGAGCGAGAGCGCAGCGGCAGCAACACATTCATCTGACATAAAGTGCAGACAGTGGCTGCAGCCCCTGCAGCTGCTGCTGCGATAGTGAACAGGGGCACGGGCCTGGGGGCCGCACGTAGGGGCCACACGAACTACCCTGAGGGGCCGCATGCGGCCCGCGGGCCGCGTGTTTGAGACCCCTGTTATAGGCTGTGTAATTTTTTTTACCCCTTTCATGCTTTCATAGTTTGTTTTTTTTCTTAATTGGGGATATGTCTGTTATTTAGTCTATGATTTTTTTTGTGCCTATTAATGAACGTAAATATTTGTGACCATCAATGTAATCATTTTTTTCGCACCTACTATAATACAATGGCCCTATTATAAACTCACCTACTTCCAATATAGCACATATTGGGTCTGACAGGCATTGCCACTGCTTCATTAGCAGTTATGGTCTTGATGTATAAACTGGGCAACCAGCATCGGTGAACCTCTTCTGGGCCAATCAGATGATCTGATTGCCTGGTCAATCCCTAGAGGCTATTTGAAGACCAATCAAGAACCAACAGCCAGCGGATAAATTTACAGTATCCATATCATCAACATCAGATTGATGAGTCAAATGTCTCACCCTGATAACTGACTTTGACCACTGACCTGTAACTCTAGCTTAGCTGTGCTGAGCTTTCTTCAGCAATCCTAAAGATAACAAGAAGGTGAGCATGCATACTTCCACTCGATTCACATCAGGGATCATATAAGCCAGGTTTCTTAGTTCCAGAACCTAAGTTTTGGGATTTTTGAAGGCCGTCGTGATCAGTAAGTAAACCCCTATTCCAGTAGTAGACACAGTCAGAAGACGACCCCTGTGCAAACAATATATCAGCACTTTGTAGTCCAATAGTTCATCATAATTTCTCCTGCTTTCCTAACTATCTGGGCCCTTGTATAGCTGCACAGGTTGCATCAAAGGTATGTCCACCCCTATCACATTCTATGACCCTTGGACTACATAAATCCTCTTTGACTTTTGTTTTGATTGATAAATTTGACTCAGACACAGTTCCACTGTGACAATATATTCCTTGTCTCTCTGATTTCAGCATGGTCCTACACTCATTATCTATTGTGAAGAAACAACCAAGGTGCCGAAGCAGTGAAGGCCAGTAGCCTATATAAAAGTTGAAAGGGGAAAAATAAAAAGCTACAGTGCCCTTCTCCCATACCAAATGTCTTGCAAATCACCTGGAATTGTGCTATGAAAAGATGGAGTAGTCTCGTCTCTGGCTATGGCCCCAGCTGGATCTTGTTCTGGCATTACAAAAAAATATACCTAGCTGCAAATATGCTGCCAGGCATTGATTAATGCTACCTGTGGTTTAGGCAGCATGACTCAAGGGACATGTTTCCTTTAAAAGTGTTTTTAGGTAACATATGCCTTCAAGACTGGTTAGTGGATTAAGTTGAAAGAGAACCTATCAGCATAATTTAGCATGTTAAAGTAAAGGCATAGTCATGATGGCACTGTTATAAAGATTCAACAGGTGCTTTAGAGAAGAATTCCGCATCCTGGTTGTTCTTTCATCCACATTTGAAGTCTGGGTGAAATGACTTACATTGGGGCAGGACTGTGGAATGAGACTGTGGGTAGGGTCTTTGGCTCAGCCTTGGGCCTTCTGCCTGCCTATGTGTTGTTTGTATGTGTCTCTGTGGCACCCCTGAGGCTTCAGTTGCCACAGAGGTACTGCACCTCATCCAGAGGTGTGGTATTCCATTCTGAGTAAGGAGGAGGTCATCACCAGTTCACACAAAAGCACAACACCCAGGCTCAGAAACACCTCATCAGACATGGCAAGGGCGTGATTATACCAGAAGCCAGGCTGGGGGGGTGGAGTCTTAGGAGTGGGAAAACAATAGTAAAAGTGGGAACATAGTGTGGAGTGTGTAGTCAGAGAGTGAGGAGCAGTGGAGGAGTGAAGACCTGCGGCCTGGAGCTGGTGCAGCTCGGCCTGGGCACAGACAGAAGGGGTCCTAGAGTCCACGGGAGTTAACCTTCCGTGGCCTTGTTCCCCATATAATCTACAGGTGGAAGGACTTGGTCGCAACACAGGGACTGGTCCCTAGGCTATTTATATCGCTTATTTCATGTATGTTATGCTCAATATATATATATTTTTTGCTTCCTTTTTTGCTTTCTTATTTCCTTACACATTGCTGTCTGCAGAATGAGTTCACTGAGAACTTATTGGTGAGCTTATTCTATTTTATTATTATTATTATTATTTATTTATAGAGCATCATTGATTCCATGGTGCTGTACATGAGAAGGGGTTACATACAGAACACATATACAAGTTACAGTAGACAAACTGGTACAGAGGGGAGAGGGCCCTGCCCTTGCGGGCTTACAGTCTAAGGGATTTTGGGGAGGAGACAGTAGGTGGGGTGGTGGGGCGGCAGCTCTGCACGGTGGTTGGGTGGCAGCTACGCACGGTGGTGGGGCGGCAGCTCCGCATGGTGGTGGTGTGGCAGCTCCGCACGGTGGTGAAGCAGTGAGGTCATTGTATAAGGTGGTTTGTAATTCTTTATCTGATTTTTTTAATTCCTCTGAGTGGCTATTTGGCCATAAATGATATCAACCTTGAGCAGAACTTTGATATGGTTAAAAATCGGCTAAGAAGAGCTTGTGGAAGTTACTAAAAGAGGAAACAATTACTTGACACTGAGACCTGACCCACCCCACAAGCTTTTGTTTTACTTTTGCTTTTTTGCAGTGATTGGACAGAGCCAGTATGGGAAAGACGTGTATAAGGAGCTAGTGAAAGTGTGACACCAAGTGTTGGGAGTTTTCATAATTCTTGATAAAGCAGCTGGCAAGCCAGATCCACTAGGAGTAGAATCAGAGAAACATGGCGTTTCTGTTTTAAATTCCCAGGCTGGCAAGTGAAGTGTCAGACTCTGCTGGAGGCGGTGGAATAATGCAAATCAGTGGAGGCCGAGCTGAATGATCTTCCCTTCTGCTCTCTGTTCATCTGCATGGAAGTCATTGATACTTCCAAGCATGAGTCTATCATCTACCATCCGTCTGTCCTGCCTTGATATGGGGGACCTCCACCATCCATTAAACACTGATGCAAGGAGATAAGATAGGTGGCTTTGCAATATTCTTGGCTGGACACGGGTGATATTCTACTGCAGAAAAAGTGTGAGTTCCCTTCACATGACACATGTCAATTCTATATACGACAGATTGCTCTTTCCTAAAGGCGTTAAAGGCATGGTGGAGGCTGTGCATCTGATCGCACAAAGCTCTGCTCCGAGGATACCACAAACCCACTGAAGGCGCCACATATGACTCAATACAAAAGATGGAAATTGCTATAATTTATTGGGATCAGCCAGCAGGAGCGATATACAATGTCATCAAAGGGAATGATAAGGTGATCAGAGCATGAACTGAGCTCAATAGAAGTAAATTGATCTTTATTGGTTAATTTGTTACCTCCAAAAGACTGAGCCCTGATAGAGAACCTTTAGACATTCCTGGGGCATCAAAGCCTGCTTTGGTGACTAAGAAAGGTCTGGTGCTTTTTGGGAATGATGGGAAAACTCTGAGGATGTAGAGCTGTCAGTTTGAGGACAAAAACATGATTGCGGCGTCTCATTACTTTAATTCATTAGACAAAGCATCCTTAGAACTGTCCACAAATGAACAAGCAATAGTGGATGAAATACATGGTTCCTGAAAGAAGATCCTCACCAATGTTCCCCAGATAGAAGACTCCACTGTTTTCTTCAAGGCTAAAGTGGCATCTGTGCATGTTGACAGGCTGGTGGAGGAGCAGCTGCAGAATGAAGATGTCTGCATGGCCACCAAGTTTGAGGAGTGTATGCAGATGTTTGTCAGGAGGCTGAGAGGTAAAGACGTGAAGGACAAAAACTCATAGATTACATAGAGAAGAATGTTAAAAACATGAAGATCCTCATTCACTTTCACTTTTTATCAACAGACATTTTACAGGCACTGAAGGCAGGACAACCATCAGACGATTAACCCCATGAAATCATCATTTGCAAAGTGTCTCTGGCCCAGGAGTCGGACATCAATAAGGCTGTAGCTGCTGCTAAATGAATCCAAGGGACAGAGGTTGCTTGATTTACAGGTCTGCCAATCTCATGAAGGAACTTCAGGAACAGCTGGCCACCAATAAATCCATAGATTGACCAGTTCATGTGGCAAAATTCAGGGCTCAACCATCCCAATTAATTAAGCCTGACCAAATTGTAATTTGACCATCACCAACAGAGAGCACATCAGAGTCTGTGGAACTCTTATTGGGCAACACCTTTCTGATCATCCCAATGTCAGAAAAATAGGATTTACACTGTTCACACCCATAGGAAAGCACATAATAAAACATTGTGCAGTGAGTAAAGTAAAGAAAGTTTCTTTGCAGCTGGTTGGAAAATCATGTCTGATCATCTGTAAAGACTGTTTTCTATGAAAAACAGTACGGATGGGGATAGGTGTTCTTTAATAAAGGTGAGAACTGCATTGCTGCTGGGTGGCTGTTTCTGGAGGAATCAATTCATGCAGAGTTTGTGAAGAGAGTGGTGGACAAGTTAAAAAAAGATAAAGATTGGGAGCCTCTGGCCAGATCCACGGACCATGGGCCCTAGAACCATAAGATTCATCTGGAAAAACTAATTGCTTATTGACAAACTTGTGTGAAGGAGTAGGCCTGGTGCATGGTGGGAATCTGGTCCTAAGACCAGGCTTTTTCTTCAAACCTACCATATTCGCCAAAGTAGCAGTTCACATGTTCATCGATAAAGTCATTCGGTGCCAGTATGATCATCCCGAAATTCACAGAAAGCGATGTAGATGGGATCTTGAACAGGGCAAATGAACTGAAGTTCAGTTTGGCTTTTGGAGTGGTCACCAAAGACATCAGTAAAGCACTGTACGTACGCAGGAAGCTTCAAACAGCGACTGTCTTCATCAACACCTACAACAAAACAGACATGGCTGCACTATTCAGGGGCTTCAAGCAGTCTAGGATTGAAAAGGATTTGGGTGAAGAAGCGCTCAGTAAATATTTAAAGTCAAAAGCTGTCACTTTAGAGTACTATAAATAGGACATCATTGAGTGTAGAACCATCTGGAAGCATGGCTCTAGTCTTAACATTGAATGGCCACCAAATCTCTACTCTCAAAAAAGATTAAATTTAAAAGAAAACACTTAGTAACTATCCCTTTCTATATCATAAAGCTGGGGTGTGTGCCCATTTAATTTCCGTTCCCCCATATCTCAAAGTTATTCTTAGCATTCAGTGATAATAATTGACCTTATTAAAGCTTTCACAGGATCCTAAATGGCAGATCAGACTAGATCTCTGTTGATGTATCCTGTCTGCTGCTCCAATATGGCTCCATATTAAAGCAGACTGCTGTGGAGGTGGTCAATCAGCTTTACACGCAGCAGATTAAACTAGAATGGCTAAAAATAAACCCAAAATTGTATATATTCTGAAGCTTGATGAAGTCAATTTTATTAAAAGGTAAAAATATGGGAGGTCTTGGGGTTCCTCTTTTTATCCAGTAGGTAATCCATCTATGTAGAATACCAGTCTGAACAGCTAAACGTGCCTATGCCAAATGGATGGAAATTGTAAAACTTTGGTTTGCCCTGGCTCACCCAAACTCTCTAATTTGGAATGTTTTTTATAATCCTTCCTCAAATGAACTCCTGGGCCCAATGAACCATATGGAGAACTTGCTCTAAAAAAAAGTTATAATTCACAAACTGCCCACTTCCTTCCTATTTCACCCAAATTTCCCTGAAAGTTTGGCTTCCTCAATATGGGGGATATGGACTCACACCAGTCAGTTTAACTTTGCAGACATACCTATTATGCAAGAACTATACACCCTCATGGATGAGACTAAAGCCAAATTATCTGTTCATATGCTCCCATTACTCTACTACATTAAGAGACATTTTGCCTAAACCTTATTTCAAAGTTTACAGATTTCTGCTCCAACACCATTTGAAATACAATGTAGAAACAGTTCTTGAACAAACGGGTTAATCTCTGATGTCTATAATATCTTAACAAAATCCTGATAGACAACCTGACCTTGATAGTATAATATTACAAAAAGATCTGGATAAGATGTCAGAATGGGCAGATACTTGGCAAATGAGATTTAATGTTGATAAATGTAAAGTAATGCACCTAGGACGGAGTAATCCTATAGCTGCGTACACATTAAATGGAAGTAAACTTGGGACTACAGAACAGGAGAAGGACTTGGGTATTCTCATTACAAATAAACCGAGCAGCAGCACTCAATGTCAGGCAGCAGCTGATAAAGCAAACAAGATTTTAGGGTGTATAAAAAGAGAGATTAGATCCCGCGATCCCAATGTATTATTACCCCTCTATAAATCAATTGTAAGGCCACATCTGGAATATGGGATCCAGTTTTGGGCTCCACATTTTAAAAAGGACATTCAGAAGTTAGAGTCAGTTCAAAGGCAGGCAACTAGATTATTACAAGGAATGGAAGACCTCCCATATGATGACAGGTTGAAAAAGTTAGATATGTTTAGCTTAGAAAAAAGACATCTCAGAGGAGATCTCATTTATATGTATAAATATATGTGTGGTCAATATAAAGGACTGGCACATGACTTATTTCTTCCGAAGACAATACTTAGGACCAGGGGGCACTCACTGCGAGTGGAAGAAAAGCGATTCCGACAGCTAAATAGGAAAGGGTTCTTTACAGTTAGAGCAGTCAGACTGTGGAATGCCCTACCACAAGAGGTAGTAATGGCAGATACTATAACAGCTTTCAAAAAAGGGCTGGATGATTTCCTCAGTACACACAACATTGTTGGTTATAAATGACTTAGTGACCAAATGTAGAACTGGTGGAGGAAGGTTGAACTAGATGGACCTAGGTCTTTTTTCAACCTTAGTAACTATGTAACTATGTAACTATGTAACCTGATTCGACACCCATACATTCTCAGATGGGAAAGATATTTGGGTGAAACCCTAAGTGATGCTGACTGGAAGTTTGTTTGATCAAGAGCAGCCATTTCAGCATCCTTCATCACCTATAAGGAAAACCAATATAAGAGCCTCCATTTTTGGTATGACACTCATAAGTTTTTACATAAGTTAAATCCATATCTACTTTGTGTTAGAGATGTGCTTCATTGAGGGAATGTATCTTCCATCTTTTTTGGGACTGCTCCTTCAGAAGATCAATCTGGACAAAAGTTAAAACTGTGGTTAAACAAGTCTTTGCTTTGGGCTTATCCCTAGAACCTCAATCTTTTTTACTTAAAAAGGACATTAGTAGTAGAAAACCTTAATATCTTTCCACAGAATTTATCTAACAGGACTAATAAAATTCTATTACACATTTTCAGAGCTGCACATTATTTGATAGCTTCTCATCAAAAGTCAGCCTCTCCTGCGTCCATATATGACCTATATAAAAGAATCAAAGTGAAATTTAACCTTATTTGGTCCCCCTGGGATACCTTTTGGGTACTCCTGAGTAGGATTAACCTGCTATGCTGGAGCTGCAGGCTGGAGTGATGCAGATGAGGCAGCTAGCGCCAAAGTGTTCAAATAAGTGTTGACGGACTGCAGAAATGTCAGAATCTATTTCTGCTGTTCCCGTTGGTAGGTTATCTCCTGGTACAATGCCGAAAGTGTAGGTGATCTGGAGACAGTGGGTTCCATGGCCTGTGCAAACTGTCATGCTGGTAGGTTTGGACCCACTATGCCACAGGTCCAG
Source organism: Anomaloglossus baeobatrachus (assembly GCF_048569485.1). Taxonomy (NCBI): domain Eukaryota; kingdom Metazoa; phylum Chordata; class Amphibia; order Anura; family Aromobatidae; genus Anomaloglossus; species Anomaloglossus baeobatrachus. The sequence continues at coordinate 103,837,561 of NC_134355.1, read as the reverse complement.
GCTTATGTTTTGGAGGGGCATGACTACTAAATGACTACCTCATCTTCAATAGAGCCTCTGATGGTGAGGTTAGGTTTGTGCTGGACGTTAGCCACCAGGTACCACTACAGGTCAGTCCGCGATACTGCGGCAGCTGTACCCAAGGGTCAACCAAGCAGGTTCAAATGCAGGTACAGGAAAGATGGCTGGGGCAAAATGGACAGCAGGTAATGAAAGGATGGCTAGGAAATATTGAATGGCAATTACTGAAAGGATGGTTGGTACAGACTGGGCTGCAGGTACTGGCAGGACTCAGGGACTTGGGTACAAGAACACAGGACTGGAATGAACTCAGGTGTGGACACACTGGACTAGAACAGAGTCAAGAACACTGATAAATGTATTCAAGGCAGGTAGCAGTAAAGGGGACCTAACAACTAGCAAATGTGCAGACTTCTGACAGGACACATTGTTCAGGCACCTGATTAAGGGGGAGAAAGCCTTTTACTAGCTCTAAACCCCAATTGTCTACTCCTCTGCTGTTTGATAATGACTCCAAGCAAGCCGTTGGTTCCTCAACCAGTCCACGCTGCTCTTTGAACTTCTGGATCATTAATTTCCCTTGGACCAGGCCAAGGTGGCATTCATTATGCACCACCTGAGAGAAGAGGCCCTTGCGTGTCTCAACCCCTTACGAGAGGGGATCTTGTAATCTCAAAAGTTTCCTAGAGGCATTCTGTAAGGTTTTTGCTTAGCCAGGCTGTGTCACCTCTGCAGTATCTTCTTTCCTCAGACTGCAGCAGGGAAATCTTACAGTAGGCCAGTATGCAATTTTTTCCGCACCCTGTCTTTGTAAGCTATCGAACCACCAGTCAATCAGCCAGTCTCGTCGACGACAAAGTTTTGGTCGGTAAGTTCTGAGCTCAAGCCCCATCATTTTAATCAGGGTGGGAGTGTGCTCACAGATTTCGCAGCTCAAAAATTAAGCACCAAACCAGTCACTTAGAACTAAACATCAATGTTTTGGCCTATAAGGTTGTCCAGCACAGGGGCATGATGGAGTCAGAAGCACCTGATTCATAAAAAGCGCATGCCTTTTAATGAATCAGGAATGTCTGACCAATGGCGTGCCATCTGTGTACATTGCCACAAATCTTACTACAGTCAAAGATGTGAGATGGTGAGAATATGTCCTTTGGTGAGCTTTTTTTGATGTAGTTAGGGACTCATAAGCGTGGGGACCCTTAACGTATGGTTTACGAGCTTATATATTCTGTCTAAAATAGGACCAATACCTCCCATTTATTATTATACTTTTTATCATTTTATTATCGCATAATTCCGCAGGATGCAGCCGGTCCCCTGGGATGTCTGTCCATTGTGCCAGTGCACCTTTTAGGTGCTGGGCAGCCGTCCTGATCTAATAGAAGGGTGTGATCAATAGGTTTTGCCTGGACACTGTGCATTGCACATATCTGTGTGACTGACGCCCTATATTGGATCCTATTAGTGTACAGTTTTATGCCGGCAACACCCTTCTGACATATTAGGCATAGGTGGTTGTTTTATAGGCATTCTGCACCTGTGAAATTCCAACCTTTATCATGGAGGGCCGTATGCATCTTGCATGTGCTTTTTGCCATTATTTGACCATTTGTTTGGCTGGTGGCTTTATTTCTGGTGAGTTTTTTCTGTGAATTTATGGTGAAAAATAAACTTGCAGTGCTGACGTCCAGCCACAGGAGCTCTCTGTTGTCTCCATCATAAATTCTATGGTAGATCTTAGGACTCTACTGTAGACCTCTTGGTGAACAACAGTGATTCTGATGAAAGAGTGAGGACATGTGAGAGCAAGATCTGTCATCATTCTTTGTGATGGGTGTCCTTGGTATCCAGAGAAATATGTACCTGTTTTAGAAACTTCTGGCATTGAGCAGAGAAGCATGTTCTTGTTCTAGTAACGTCCATGAGTGAATGAGAGCTCTTTTCTGGGTACAGTGTCGTATTCCTCAGAAGACACCTGCTGTGTCTTGTGTAGAGGGCCTCCTTATCATCTGATCCACACTTCAAGTGACAAGTCCATCACCAATTTCTCAGCCACTCAGCTTTTTGTCAACCAGTCAACCAGAAAATCTTGTCCACAGCCAGGTTATGGTAGGTAAGTCCTAAGCTCAGGCCACACCATATTAATCATGAAAGAGTTTAGCGCCAAATGCAGTCTGTCAGGCCTAAACATCAAAGCTAGTAGAAGTATATGAAATAAAGCTATTTGCTCACAGTATTGTAGAGACTTAGCAAAACCCTCCTATCAAAGAAATACCTTTGGGTGGGAAAAATGGGTGGGTTAGAGAATTGTTAAGATTATAAACTTCTGTGCTGCACCACTGCTTGGTTGGTTCCTTGCACTCATTTTATTGTATTATTTTCCTTGGATTAATTTCTCTGCAACCTCATTAGATGGAAGCATTGGTAGACCAATTTGGCCTATAAGGTTTTCTAGCACAGGGGTCCTAATCAACGCTGACTAGGTGTGTGAAATATTTCCCTTGTGTGGTTTGAGAAACAATGGACCCAGTTTTTAGTAAAGAAAGGTTCCTTAACTATTGTGTCTGGTCGTGTTCCTTGTCCATTGTTCACTGTATTCTTGAGAGACCACCTCAACACACGGTCTACAATGACTTAAATGAGCTATGGTATGCTGTCTAAAACTCCACACATTCTGGTGGAGTTGGGCAAAACTGGCATGAAAAAGTCAAAAGTTGCAACATTTTTGCTCAACTAAGCAATATGCTAATTTTATTTTGATTTTTCAACGTAATTTACTCTAGAAATCTTGTATAATTAGGGTCCATGTGTTTACAGTATTTTCTTACTGCATCATTCTTTTGTGGGGCCATTACCATCAAATCCCTTTATCCAATACTACAAACTCAGCAACAATTGTCAATGTCATATAACTAGTATAATAATTACATTTGACTAAAAAAAAGAATGTAAGCATTATACTATGTAAATTTTACTTAGAAAAGGTGACATACATGAAGTTTTTCAGAACTGGAATATAGAGATATAAAGATTAGTTTTATGAAGTTTCTTTAACAAGGTTTGCTCAGACTAGAATTGAGGAACCTTGGAGATAATCTTTTTAACTGTCTATAAATATATTTAAGGTCATCGTAAGGACCTCTCCATTACATTGTGCACCCACTTAAAGAACACAAGTCAAGATGACATTGTGAGAAAAAAAGCTTCAAGAGTTGGTTGATTTTACATTTAGTTAAAAAAAGAACTACAATAAAGGCAAAGGGATTCTGAATTTCCCAACCATTCGATGATGACAGATACAGCCAATGATAATGTATGGTAGAGCGATGTATATATTGGACACACCCCAAAATCAAAAGTAATTGCTAAGACAAAGTCACAAGCAAATGCTGATTACATTTCCTGCCTCCTGTCTCCATAGGACACTTAGGGTCACATAACAAGTTTTCTTTATTTAAGTAAGTCAAATATTTTTTTTTTATTTAAATTTATTCTTAATCCAATTTGTACATTTCGTTCAAACCTACTAAAAAAAATGGTATCTGATTTATTAAAGGGGTTGCTAAAATACTGTCCATAAAAAGTTGTGCACAACCAGTAATACATCTAAGGCCCACATCACACATCCGTGCAAAAAACTAACGTTTTTTTACTGTCCGTGGTGTAGGCACGTATGTCCGTCCATGTGCTTGTGTTCTATGTGCTGTTCGTGTGCTATCCGTGTGACATCCGGATAGCACACGTACAGCACAAACTTGAATACTTACCTGTCTCCGATGCTGCTGTCACACTTGCTCCTGGATCTGCAGTCAGTGCAGTGAATATTCATGAGCCTAATGAGCAGACCTTGTGCCCACGCTGTGGATTTTGACACGGATTTTGACACAGGTTTTCAGAAATCTGCAGCAAAATCTGCATGTCCATTGTGAAGCCAGTAAAGTCTATGAGAATTCAGAAGTGCTGTGCCCACGTTGAGTATTTTTCCCTTGCGTATTTGGTGCAGATTTCTTTTGTCTGCACCAAATCTGCACCAAATACGCAAGGGAAAAATAAGCAACGTGGGCACAGCACTTCTGAATTCTCATAGACTTTGCTGGCTTCACAATAGACATGCAAATTTTGCTGCAGATTTCTGAAAATACGCGTCAAAACTACACAGTGTGGGCACTGGGCCTTAAGGTGTGTGCACATGATGTTTTTTACAGGTGAGTTAAGAGGTATTTGCTTTAGGAATTGCTGGCTTTCTATTCCCTAAAGCATCTTTTTAGCATTTTTCAGGTGTGGGTTGTCGCTTCATGAGCACTTAATCAACATTTTTGGTTACCAGAATGTTTTTGGAGCATTATTGCATTTTTGGAGTTGTTTTTTTTTCTGGCTCTTCCAGATATTTTTTTTAACTCTACTCAACAATGAAGAAACAGCTAAGGGTTTTTAATAGGGATAATCGAATACCTCAAATATTCGGCTTCGTGAATATGTTCCGAATACCTCACCGCTATTCGGCTATTCAATGCGCAATATAAGTCTATGGGAAGCCCGAATAGTTCTGAATAGTTGTTATTCGGGTTTCCCATAAACTTACATTGCGCATCGAATATTTGTGAATAATCAAATAGTGGCGAGATATTCGGAAAATATTCGCAAAGCCGAATAATCGAAATATTCGATCATCCTTAGTTTTTAAGTCAAAAACAATGCCAAAATGCTTAAAAAGATGTCCGGAAGTCTTTAGAAAAAATTGAGTGTCTTTAGAGTAAATAATGCTTTAAAGGTATGTGCATTTAGAAGTTTCTTTTATGAGTTTTTGGAGTAAAAACTGAGTAAAGTCTCCAAATCCTCCTTCATATCCCCCCAAAAAATCAAAAACCTTAAGTTTCCATTGAGTTTTTGCTCCAAAAATGAGCAAAAGACTTTGTGTGCTCATAGCTTAAGGGCATGTGCACAGGACTCTATTTCCAGAATTTTTAGAGCAGAAACTGAGCAGAACCTCTAGCTGTTTTAAGCTTCTTAGGCCTAAAACACACTTCCACATAAAAAACGTACGTGTGACACGTTCCGTTTTTCGGGTCCGTGTTCCGTTTTTATGGGCGTTTCTCCGGTACGTATAACATCCGTGTGATGGCGTATGCTAGCCGTGTGTGCATGTGGAATGGCTGTGTATGTCTACGCGTAATGTCCGTGTGAAATGATCCGTGTGTGATGCTCAATGTCGTTGATACATGTCGGCTGACAGCAGACAGAGTTGCGCGATGAGAATGAACTCGGGTGAACTTCACCCGACTTCATTGTCATACCGCGGCTCTGTCTGGGTGTCACGTACTGATTAGCGGTCACCCATGAAGGACTATCCGGTGACCGCTAATCCCCTGAGTGACTGAAGTGAGCAGCGCGATTTGCTATGCCGTCACTCAGGCTACCCGCGGCTAGCTGGAGTCCTCCACCCGAGACTACAACTCACCTGGGACTTCATCGCTGTCACTTGGGTGATTTGCTTTCACAGTTGGAGGATCCAGTGGTGGCCGCTAGTTACCTGAGTGACATCATCGCTGATCGCGCTACTCACCTCAGTTGCTGCATAGAGCTGACAGGAACGGTGGTGTTTTTCTGCAGCTCCTGTCACCTTCATGTAGCAGAGCTCGAAGAGACGTGGGACCTCTGTGGATTACGCCGGACATGGATGGGTTTTTGGGGCTTAATAAAGTGGTGAATGAGAGTATTTGTTAGTGTTTTTTATTGCAAATAAAGGATTTTATGTTGTGTGTGTTTATTAACTTTAAATTACAGGTTAGTCATTGGGGGTGTCTCATAGATGCCTGCAATGATTAATCTTGGACTTAGTGGCAGCTATGGGTTGCTGCCATAAACTCCTTATTACCCCGATTGCTAACGCACCAGGGCAAATCGGGAAGAGCCGGGTAGAGTTCCAGAACTATCGCATCTAATGGATGTGGCAATCCTGGGCGGCTGCTGGCTGATATTTTTAGGCTGCGGGGCTCCTCATAACGTGGAGCTACCCATCCTGAGAATATCAGCCTTCAGACGTATGGCTTTACCCTGGCTGATATCAAAATTGGGGGGGACCGCACGTTTTTTTTAATTAATTAATTATTTATTTTACTGCACAGTATATACCCGCCCACCGGCAGCTGTGATTGGTTGTAGTGAGACAGCTGTCACTCAGCGTGTGGGCGTGTCTAACTGCAACCAATCATAGGCACCTGTGGGCGGAGGAAGCAGGGAATAGTAGATTGATTAATGAGCGGCCGGCTTTTTCAAATTAATTGAAGCCGCGTATCTTTGGCCCAGCTGTTCTTAGCCGCGCTGATGATCAGGGATCAGTGAGTATACGACAGGGGAAGATACAGACCGAGCGCCAAAGGGATGATGACTGAGAACAGCAAAAAAAAAGGTAAGTAGACTGACATTTAACAAACAAAAAAAAACCCGACATCGTTCGTTTAAAAACGCACACGGACGGTACGTGCTGAACACGGACATGCTACGTGCGCAGTCCGTACAGGCACGGACCCATTGACTTCAGCGGGTCCGTGCCTGCGTGTCGGCCGTGTGGGAAAACGTTGACTTCAGCGGGTCCGTGCCTGTGTGTCGGCCGTGTGGGAAAACGCACACACGTACTAACCACACGGACACACGTTCCGTGTGATTTTACGGGTGTGGGCCATCTCCCATAGGGTAACATTGATCAACGTGTCTCCGGTATGTGCAAAAACGTACCAAACATGTAGAGGAGGCACGGATGTGTGTTGCAGGCCTTAGGAGGATTTGGAGAGATTTTGCTCAGTTTTTTCTAAAAAAAAAAAAAAAACTCCTAAAAAGTTGTGTGTTCATGTCAATAAGCTATGTGAAAATGGAGTTTAATGAGACAATTTTGGAGTAGAAAGTGGTTATATGCATACGGAATCTTTTTGTTGCATTTTTAGATCAAAAACCTAAAGTTTTAGATGAGTTTTGAGATTTGGACTCGTATTTGTAAAGGTTATGCTAATTTTGAATTCAGTTTCTGCTTCAAAAACTTGAAAAAAATCTGTGTGCCCATACCCACTGAGTGGAAACTAAGCAGAAACTCTCCAAATCCTCAAAACGCCTCAAAAATTTGGAGTTCTGCTTATCTCTGTTCCATAAACTCAGTAAAAAGATTAATTGTGCGCATAATGTAAGGGTTTATTTCCCCTGATTTTTTTTGCTGAGATATTTGAGAAGAAACCATTTGGAAAATCTCCAAATCCTCAAAACTGCTCAAAAACCTGAAAATTCTGCTCACTGGACAAGTACACAGGCAGGTTTTTTGCAGAGATTCTGGGTTAGAAATTCTAAGTTTTTAAGCAGTTTTGACATTTTCTGGTGGATTTGGAGATTTTCTGCTCAGTCTCTATATGTGCACATAGCCAGCTTCTGTTACAGTAATTGAGTAAAAATACCCTCAATGCTGCAAATTAGGCTACATTCAAATTTAACTATGCCATATAGCCAATCCAGAAGAACGTTGACTCACTGCATTTATATTAGATGTACTGTCTGGCTATACTGGGCAAAGTATTTTCTTGTGAACTTAAAGGCGTTGTCAAGTCTGAAACTGCAAGTCTGCAGTCATACGCTTATGAACCTTCACGCGCACTGCACGCTGTGAGGATTCTCCAGTGCCTGCACCAGCAGTGAGCACTAAAGTGTTTGCAAGTATGTAATTTGCATACTTCAGGCCACATTCGAACTAGATTATATCTGACCTGGATACAGTTTAGTTGGCACATGATCTCATGTATGTAAATCACATACTTGTGGTCACGCCCTATCCCCACCCGGTGCAGGTGCACCAATGTGAAAGTTGCGATGTGAAAATTCACAAGTTTGCAGTCGCATAGAGTGACTACAAACTTGTAGTTTCAGACCAGACAATACTTTTAAAACCTCCATCAAGGAGTTTTGATTGAACACCATTAGGTACCAAAAGAAAAGTCAAACAATTTTAAACATGTTGTCTACTACCCTGACTAAGTTACAGGTTTTACCACAAATACTTACAGATAATGCCCCTAAGTAACCCCGTATACATTTTCTGCCAGTTTTATGTTGTTTTCTGTCCTTCTGCTCCTCGTATTGTGCCCTGGTATCAGCTCTGTTGCCATAGCGATCACTTCCTATTCAGAATCCTCTGCTTCCTTCTTACTACATTTCCCATCATCCTTTGTGCAGGGCTGCAAGCCTGCAGTGAACACATACCTGATACTCCACCTAATCCCCACCCACTCCCTCCACCAGCACGATCCGTTCAGAACATTGCAGGAAACAGAATTTATGCTTAAAGAACCATTACACCAACCTTGACAATAATGATTATCCCCTACTTCTCCTTATTAACATGGGTGGATGGATCAATGGATGGGGAGAGATGTTTTCATATCTTAAGGGTAATACCTCAGGGTGTCTATACATTATACAGGATAATCAGCAGTGTTGGTACATGTATATGTACCGTCTCGGGGCTCGGCCGGCTGCCGAGCCGCTCGGATCCGTGCTCGTCGGTGGGTGGCTCGAGCTACTCACGGACGCGGGGTCACGTCGCTCTGAAAGGGTGCTGGCGCTACATGAGGGGTAGTGTTCCGTTGGGATGTTCACGGCCGGGGCCGCTGTTGTTTGGGGATTTAAGTTCGTGACGCCACCCACGGGTTGTGGTGAATGGATGGACACCACCGCTGCCGTGATTAGGCTCCCGGGGACGGTGTTGTGCAGCTTGGTGTTGACCCCTCTGTGGGTAGGGGGATGATGGTCCTGGGGGACTGAGGGAGGTGCCGAAGCGAGGGAATGGAGGCGTGCTGGCGTGTCGGTGCGGTGCGGCGTGGTGCGCGGTCCAAAGGCACTGTTGTACTCACTATTACAGACACGCTGGAGTCTCTGGTAAACCAAACAAGATGGTGGACGGTGCCCGCAGCCGGCTGCGCTTTTCCCCTTTTCAGGTTGGTGGTTTCCGCCTTTCTCCTGCACCTCACTTTTGGTAGAAATGATGACTCCTATGCCTGAGCAACAGTAGTCCGCTCCCCAGCCTTGTGTGTGGCGGTAGAGCCCATTTGCCTGCAGACGCTGGCCCGTGGGGTCTCGATGCCTGGTCGGTGTCTTTCTACCCCTATCGTTGGGCTGTTGTCTTCAGTCGGGTCTTAGGTGGGAAAGGACCTAAAGTCCAGTCCTCATTCAGTGGCTTTGACTCGGTCCAGTGGTTTCTGGGCCTTGTACTGGGTCTGAGTACCCCTCCTGGTGCTCCGGTTTCTAATTGGTTCCCCGGTTCAGTATCGGCGGGCCACCACCCGATCCCGGTCCCTTATGGTTCCACAGGCTATAATCCCAGCTCCT